>NC_090186.1:14007649-14307649 GCF_024679245.1 Pseudorasbora parva | reverse complement strand
CCCAATTGCTGGGTTAGTCCATATTTGGCCCAACATTGGGTTAAAACAACCCAGCATGTTTTAAAGTGTACTTGGTTTGAGAGCAGGGAAGTTGTTTTTAGTTGTTTAAGTTGCTGTACTCATTCAGTTAGTGTTTTACCCTAACTATATAGTGTTATAGTTAGCTAACTCAGTACTTCAAATTAGGAGCAATTAACATGCATGAGTACTCCAAACTCCAAACTTGATAGTTCTGCTTGAAATTGAGAAAATCAAAACTTATTCTGGTTTACAGTTCACTCTGTCTCTGCTCTTTAGTCTTATTCTTGTAACATTTTCATTCTGGCACTAAATTATTGCTCTGCATGTTTGAAAAATGTTGTACAAAAATGTGTACTTGCATTTTTTTTTTTACTACTTGTATACAATGAAAGTTATTGGATATGAGTCGGAGGGGGGGGGGGGGGGGTCAGGAAACCTTTTTGAAAACAATAAGCAAATGCAGTTCTGTTCATTAGTGTTCAAAAAGTGTCCAAAACTTTATTTGGCTATTACATCCAACAATTCAGTCCAACATGCTCCGAGAAATACAGATTTTATGAATATATTTCATTCAATACTGAAAAATACTGAAAAAATAAGTTGGAACGTGCATTTAATGTGCACCTGTAGTGCACTTAATTTATTTCATTTTAAATCCTTTTGTTTTATTAATTTGATTTGTTGACTAAATCGCATGTAAAGAACAATTTTAATTTTACTATTATTTCATATTATTTACTGTATTTCAAATGTACTAAATTGCAACTTACTATATTTAGGCCTATACGTTTCAAAACAAATTAATATTTTAGTTTACCATAAATGTTTGACAGTATAGGCAGCACACTTTAACCATATTTCAAAGACAATAGAAGTACTTATGAAATTACATATAAAATTGTACTATTTAAGTGGGTCAAAACGCATTTAAAAGTTCTGCTAATTGCATTAAGTATACAGTATATTTAAAGGTCCCGTTCTTTGCGATTCCATCTTTCAAACTTTAGTTAGTGTGTAATGTTGCTGTTAGAGCATAAATTCAAAGCAGCGAATGGCCGGTTCGGACTACAGCAGGAAGTGCAGGGATGTAATGACGTCACTAGAACCGTTTGTTGAACCCTCCGCCCACAAGAACAAGCAAAAAAGGGGGCGTGGTCTTGTTGCTCTCCCACGTGGAAAAGAGCGCACATTCAGCGCTTGCATCTCCCCGTTATGGTAAGAGGCGGGACCTTTCCGGGCAATGTCAGCTAAGCTGCCATCCAATCACAACACGGGAAGCGCTGGCCCAATCAGAACTCGTTACGTGTTTCTGAAGGAGGGACTTCATAGAACAAGGAAATCATCAGGCCGTTTTTAGGACAGAGGAAACAGCGCTGTACAGATAAGTAAATTGTGTGAAAAATACTGTGTTTTTTTACATGCGAAACATGAACTCATGTTATATTGCACACTGTAAACATAATCAAAGCTTCAAAAACACACAAAGAATGGGACCTTTAAACTATAATACATTTAATTTAGTAAATAACATGTATTTAAATGTCTGAAAACATTACATTCATTTCAGACTTAAGTATGTTCAAGAATATTATTTCTGTAATAAATAGCCTAATGCTAATGTGTACTTCTGGTTGGATTATCTTTTTCCACCTTTAGACCTATTCTCGGCCATCACATACATTTTTTAAACAACACAGTCTCACCCCTACTCGTCAAATGTTGCCGAACGGTCAAGGGACCCTGACGTCAGCTGTTGACGCACAGGGTACCCCTAAATCGCCATTTTTCGACGTACTGGGTAATCCACTGATTTCAATGAGAAACCTAGGACGTCATAAACAGACGTGTTGGGCATGTGAATGTTATCGTTATGATGGAATATATTGGGTTATAATTTTTACATTATGACATGTTGGAGTGTGATTCTCAATTTAATCAGCCAGCACAATTGTATTTACATTTATTTATGCTATGATAGGCCTACACGTTTGAAACAGCAGTCAAATCCCACCCCGCCCTAAACCTACCCATTTGCGTATTATATGATATAAAACACAGACTGTAACAGACAACAGGCACACTTTATTGAAAAAGTCCAACTATTCCGAGGCCAAACGATTGAATTGTGTGAAGAAAAGACCCAAAAGCAATCACCGTCTCTATCCGCGCCGCGCGCCGCGCACCGCGCGCGCCCCGGCGTCACACTGAAGACGCCACAGGTAGACCCCTCGGCGTCACGCGATGGACGAACTGGGAACCCAATTGCTTTCAGTGGGAAACCTTTGGCGTCAACATTAGACGGCAATTCTATCGGTATGAAATCGCGCTGAAGAAGTCTCATTCAGAACACATCGCGATGTTTGGCATCAGCTCACGTGTGCCACATGTTGGTGAGTAGTCATACATATTATGTCCTAATATTTGATATAAAGTATTTTCTGCTTGTCGTTATCGATCATGTTCAGTCACTGCATTGTATCTGTCATCATCTCCACTGAGGCTTTGCATTTCTTTGCTTTCTAAATAAACACACCTTGCTAATAGGGTGATTAAACACTGTCACGTGACGTGCTAGACCTTTAAACATTTGTTAATATTTAATAATAATTACTAGTGTAGTTCCAACGTGGCATTTGTAGTAGAAGCACAATAAATAAAAAAAAAAAAAAAAAAACACTTGCCATGCGTTTACCACAGTATTGGTAGTTTTAATGTGATATTTGTTGTAAATAAACAGTAACCACAACAATTGGTAGTTTTAATGTGATATTTGTTGTAAATAAACAGTAGCCACAACAATTACCATGCTTTAAATGCATTTTAATGTAAAATCCAAATATTGTTATTTAAATAGTATACTTTATAATGCTATATATTATATATTATGACTTTTTTCTCTCTTTCTTTTTTTTTTTTTTTACCTGAAAAGACCAAAAGGGCCTCTCGGACTCAGTCAACCCATTCTTGTTTGTGGAAAAGTAACGGAGAAAACCAAAAGCTGCAACAGCAAATATTTGTAATGGTATGTATGTGTTGGTTTGAACCCTTTATCAAACATTTTATTTAGCATTTGTTGTTACTTATTCTTACAAATCCCATATCTCAATCAGTAAGAACATATTCCCGAAGTCTTAATAATTCACAAGATTTAACAAGTTGTCAAATTCGTATGATTCTCGTACATATAGCTCTGAAAAAAATGAAGAGACCACTTAACATGGATTTCTAAATGTTAAGTGGTCTCTTAATTTTTTTTCCAGAGCTGTATTTGTATATGAAGAGTTCAGATGCAAAAGCCTCAAAAAGCCACTTCGGTCACATGACATCAGATATTCAATTATTTTTTCTTAATCAGATCACTTGCACTGTTTATAACGTCCCGTTTGCATGTAAATAATTTATGTGATCACAAAATCAAGTGAGTTATCTACATTTTCAAACAAATTCTTATGATATAGCTTGCTATTACATACTTTTAACTGTCTTAATTTATATGTTTTAAAAACAATAGTATTTGCACAGAGTAAATGATACTTTCTTGTTTTACAGAAGAGAAGAAAGACCAGACCTTATATCGAAGCAAGCTAAGAAAATAAGTCCTTTGTTTAGGGTGAGGAGGGAAGATGGACATCTTGTGCCCGAAGAAGACAGAAAAGTGCGCAAGTCCATTGGTATGTCTTGTATTGAAGCAATGCTGTAATATGTAGTACAAAATTTGATGTTGATCTCTCAAAGGACTATTCATTTCAACAGTGATCATTCTTTCTACTCTGATAAAATACGTACCATTATTCATGTCTAAATATTTTAATAACTCCTAAAATAAGCAAATGAGGTTCTGTATCTTGGATTTATTTAAAATGGTAAATATTTGTTTTCCCTTTTTGATACAATTATTATTACACTTTTGGCCTTCAGTTCTTAAAAACTGCACCGTCTTTTTGTCTTAGATAAAAGTAGACAAGTGTGGGAAAAAGCATTTAGTTGTTATAAACTCCATGTATTTCTCCATTGTTTTGTAGACCATGGATGGTTCTGGGTAGCTTTAGAAGATAATGAGTTGGGACATATTAGGAATCAAATAGTAAATGTTCTTTGAAATATCTGGTTAGTTCTTTCTAAAAGATCTACTGTTTAAAAGGTTGCTGTTGATATGGGTAAATTAGTTTTTGTTCAGTACTTGGCTAATATTATGGGCTGAAATATTATACATAATGCTTCAATGTGTATATTATTTTATGTACTGACTGCTGCTTTGTAAATTTAAATCAGGAATTGGCATTTCTGCCCATTTTGAGGTGGAGAGTTTACTGAAGAACATAGGCTAACCTGACTGTACATTAAACTTAATCTGAATTGTGTTTGTTGTTTTACTTTTAGACCAGGACTGGAGAACGCCGGATTATACGACTTCTTCCTCTGGTTGAGAAAAGGCTACACAACATCAGTGATCACATCATCTGTACATTGATTATACTGTAGGGTACAAGTGGGCGAACTGTTTAGAAGAAGAAGAACATGAACATGATAGAGGGAAGAGACAGAAACCAGTCTAGTTGTAATAATGAATCATTATTTTCCAACACTATATCAAATCTGTTTTCTGTATCATAGTTGACTGGATGGGATTATGTGGCACTCATTTGTGTGGCTTCAGCAGCTGTGAATGGATTAATATGATGTTAATGTGTTTTTTAAAACCCATTTTTATTTATCTTAAATCTAATTTGACTTTATTCTACTTTATCAACTGTATACTGTATCCTCCAATAAAGTGTTGAGTGATAAAGTATGGTGAGTATTGTGTATGGTGTTTGGTACAGTAAGTACACATTCAACAAGTTTATTTAGGTTATCTAATTAATTACCAAGAATATTTTTACTTGAGAAGTAAACATTTTTTATCTGGTTATATTATATTTGGTACAATGCTCCAAAAAGTTGTATATACTTGCATGCTGTGACAAGTATGTCAGTTTTCAGTGAAATAAAGGGAAGGATTACAAACACTTCAAGCTTAACTGAAGATGATCCATGTTGATCATTCTGGTACATCTACTACTGCAATAAAAATTAAAGCATGCACATTTTCGATGCCAGGTACGTGAAGAGGGTGTAGATGAAATTGTGACAATGTCTCTTGTTATTTTACTTAATGGTGCATGGTCCTATATTTAATAGTAATAATGAAGTGTAAATAATATAAATAGTTTTTGTTTACTCTGGAAAGTGGATAATGGCAAGTTGTTGCAGGTTCATCCTTTATATTTATTAGTGTTTATCCATAAAATAAAAGAAAACTTAATAATTATTATTTTACAACATTTCTTTCAAATATTTCTGTATTTCATCAGATGGTCTTACAATATCAAAACCTATACACAAGCATGACGTTAGAATAGAAAAGACAAAATACTCTGATATTTAAATGTGACTCAAAGTTTGTTGTCCGTGATGAGGAGAATAGATCTGTGTATGTTGTACTGCCCTTACACCTCCAGGGACCCAGTAGTGGCCCCTGGAAGAGCAAAAAAAAAAGCATGTTTCAACTGCATATGCAATGTTTACTAAATAATGTTGGCCACAGTTTTCAGACATATATGGAAAGCTGCCATAAAGGTTTTTTTAAAAGTGCTCACAGTAAAATATACAATTTCAGCTTGGCCCTCATATATGTCATATAGGTTTACACAATGAACATATTTTAATATCCAGTTGTCCATTAAATATGTTATTTACTTAACATTTATTGTTTCATTATGAAACCTTTTAAACTACATTACCCATATATCTGTCATTGTATCAATGCAATGGGAAACATGGCGCTGTAGTTCATAGAAGTGTGCAGAAATGCTTAGGGTTAGGGTTGGGTTCTCAGTAAAGGAGTCATTTCTCAGAACATAGCGACACTTTATAGTTAGCTTAACGTATTACTGACGTAATAACACCAAAACATACTTTGTAACATGAAACGCCGTTTTATATGGGTTAAAACAGATAGTCCAATCACAGCGCGTTCTGCGATAAAGTCACAGTCAATGACAACCCAGCTGAACAGAGGCGTCACACTTACTTGTCCATTTATGGTAAATTATATCACATCTCATCCGGTTCAACTGAAGGGGTAGATTCCTTAAAGAATTAATATTTAGGCTAAATATTATATTTATTATAATAAATATTAAATATTATTTATTCTAAATATAGGCTAAATATTTATTTATTCTAATTAAATAATAAAACTCACATTTTAAAATGAAAGTCTTCTTTGTGTGGTTAAACTGATGCATAATAAATATATTTGAAAGAGAATCCTTTTTCTATGCAATGGTCTACAAGCATAAACTTCTTTAAGCCATCCTTTACAATCTGAACTCTTGGAATTAAAACAAATATAACAAAAGCACAATGAATGCACACAATTTTGTAAGCATATTCCAATATTTAATGTCAAACAGTTTAAATACAAATGTAGTGCCCATATATATATATATATATATATATATATATATATATATATATATATATATATATATATATATATATATATATATATATATATATATATATATATATATATATGCAAAAAAATAACATTTTACATTCTAAACTTTAATACTATATATTTGCGATTATTGTTCACTTTTATTGTAACTAAATTAAATGCCAATTAAAATAGTTGATGATTATTGTAAATGTTAACCATTTTCAGTAAGAAAATACTTCTATAAAGTACATTCATGTTACGGTTACATTAACAAGGTAGTGATATAATGATAGTGAAATAATGATAGAGGTAGTTATGGTAGACATGTACTTTAGTGACCATTGTAATAAAAGTTTTAATGAATAATTATTGATTTCAAAAGGTATTAACTCTCACTATCTTCATTTGTTCAAACAAACAACAAATGCAGAAATATACATTGGACTATAGCATCATGAAGTCAATGCATGACTAGAACTAGTGGATGGCAATAGATATGTCCTTCACTAAATCTCCTGATGATAAAGGCATAGGCAGACATCAAGAACAGTTTATGAATATTGGTTCTGCATATATCAAAGAGATCATAAGACTCCACAGACTCCACGTGAAGACTTTGAGACACTGTGACAGAGCAAAGGGTGCACTTCACTGGACATGTCCTATGCATGCCCAAACAACAACACCCAAAAACACTTATGAAGTGGACACCACCAGGAGGACGCACGAGACAGGGAAAACCAAGGAAGATATGAGACAGATGTTTCACGAAGACCTCAATGCCGGTGTTCCATGAGAAGATGTGAAAACGTGGCCACAGATCGAATATGTTGGAGGACACATGTTGCCCAATGTGCCCAGGACAGGACATGATGATGATGTTGTCAGTTTATACATAACTGTAGGATTTATTTCTGTAAAAAACGATGCATAATTAAATGTTAAATACATTTATGTAATAAGTTCACAGATATGTGTGCATTCCCATTATTAAAAGTATATAATAGCAAGCTATATCATATGAATTTGTTTGAAAATGTAGATAACGCACTTGATTTTGTGATCACATACATTATTTACATGCAAACGGGACGTTAATAATAATAAAAAATAATTGAATATCTGATGTCATGTGACCGAAGTGGCTTTTTGAGGCTTTTGCATCTGAACTCTTCATATACAAATACAGCTCTGGATATACTATACTATTTAAATAACAATATTTGGTTTTTACATTAAAATGCATTTAAAGCATGGTAATTGTTGTGGTTACTGTTTATTTACAACAAATATCACATTAAAACTACCAATACTGTGGTAAACGCATGGCAAGTGTTTTTTTATTTTATTTTTTTATTGTGCTTCTACTACAAATGCCACGTTGGAACTACACTAGTAATTATTATTAAATATTAACAAATGTTTAAAGGTCTAGCACGTCACGTGACAGTGTTTAATCACCCTATTAGCAAGGTGTGTTTATTTAGAAAGCAAAGAAATGCAAAGCCTCAGTGGAGATGATGACAGATACAATGCAGTGACTGAACATGATCGATAACGACAAGCAGAAAATACTTTATATCAAATATTAGGACATAATATGTATGACTACTCACCAACATGTGGCACACGTGAGCTGATGCCAAACATCGCGATGTGTTCTGAATGAGACTTCTTCAGCGCGATTTCATACCGATAGAATTGCCGTCTAATGCATGGTCTAATGTTGACGCCAAAGGTTTCCCACTGAAAGCAATTGGGTTCCCAGTTCGTCCATCGCGTGACGCCGAGGGGTCTACCTGTGGCGTCTTCAGTGTGACGCCGGGGCGCGCGCGGTGCGCGGCGCGCGGCGCGGATAGAGACGGTGATTGCTTTTGGGTCTTTTCTTCACACAATTCAATCGTTTGGCCTCGGAATAGTTGGACTTTTTCAATAAAGTGTGCCTGTTGTCTGTTACAGTCTGTGTTTTATATCATATAATACGCAAATGGGTAGGTTTAGGGCGGGGTGGGGTTTGACTGCTGTTTCAAACGTGTATCATAGCGTAAATAAATGTAAATACAATTGTGTTGGCTGATTAAATTGAGAATCACACTCCAACATGTCATAATGTAAAAATTATAACCCAATATATTCCATCATAACGATAACATTCACATGCCCAACACGTCTGTTTATGACGTCCTAGGTTTCTCATTGAAATCAGTGGATTACCCAGTACGTCGAAAAATGGCGATTTAGGGGTACCCTGTGCGTCAACAGCTGACGTCAGGGTCCCTTGACCGTTCGGCAACATTTGACGAGTAGGGGTGAGACTGTGTTGTTTTAAAATACAAATACAGCAGAATAGTGACTCAGCCACTGCAAAGTCAAGATGCTGCTCAGCCTTTCTAATAAAAACTGGCAGCGGTGCAAATGGCACACAATCTCTCTGAGCTCCTGACTACCTGTTTTGGACAAAAAAAAGCCTCCATCTGACTCATGCTGAGTGCTATTCATCATAGTGTGGACACCAGCCTATCATTAACGTACACTTACAGTTTTAAGTGAGGCAAAAAGCATGTGTGTCCTCCTCTACCTGCACCATTTTAGCACAGGACGGTGACTCTGAAATATCCCTTTTCTAGAAGCAAATGAGAGACAAGGCCTGGACGTGTGTCATTAAAGGAAGTCTCCTGCCCCAAGCCCATAAAGATAAATCAACATTGTAAAATCTCCACATCTTTTTGTCCTTTCTATCCTTCTCTCTCTCTCTCTCTCTCTCTCTCTCTCTCTCTCTCTCTCTCTCTCTCTCTCTCTCTCTTTCTCTTTCTCTTTCTCTCTCTCTCTCTCTTTCTCTCTTTCTCTCTTTCTCTTTTTCTCTTTCTCTTTCTCTTTCTCTTTCTCTTTCTCTTTCTCTCTCTCTCTCTCTCTCTCTCTCTCTCTTTCTCTTTCTCTTTCTCTTTCTCTTTCTCTTTCTCTTTCTCTCTCTCTCTCTCTCTCTCTCTCTCTCTCTCTCTCTCTCTCTCTCTCTCTCTCTCTCTCTCTCTCTCTCTCTCTCTCTAACACACACACACACACACACACACACACACACACACACACACACACACACACACACACACACACACACACATGCATTTATAGAAAACTCCTGTTGTCTTCACTTATCTCACCATCTGGAGCCTGAAGATTGGGAGGGAGGGAATAGTGAGGACGAATAAAGATAGAGATAGGAAGGTCTTGCTTTAGACAGCTGATTAACAGTTGCATATAACCTGCAATTTACCTAAACAGTTTTCTACATGTCCATCCAAAGAGAAAACGAGTAGAAAAAGCTGTTTCAGCAGGCAGAAAAGTCTTAGAAACAAGCACTTCCAATCAAAAGTTTGGAGTCGATACAATTGATTTTTTTTTATCCTTCTTGTGCATACACTGTAAAAAAAATTGTGGTGTTTTTTGTTGGTTTAACTTAAAAAAGTACGTAACCTGGTTGCCTTAAAATTTTGAGTTTATTGAAATTTAAAATTTGAGGTGATACAAAGAAGGAAATTTGTTTAATAAATAGAAACTCAAAATATTTTTGTATCTGAACCACATAAAAAATGTGATAAATCATGAAAATAGCACTAATTGGCATGTTTCACTGCATCATCAGAAATAAAACACACACATAATTACCCAATATGCTTACAAAATCTTTTAATAATCTTTTAATAAAGGTTGTCGAATCTCAAAAAATGTTCATTGTATTAACTCAAAATTTAAATTTCAATGAACTCAAAATTTTAAGGCAACCAGGTAACTTTTTTTCTAAATACTTTTTTACAGTGTACCAAGGCTGCAATTATTTGACCAAAAATGCACATTTTGAAATGTTATTAAATTTTTAAATAACAGCTTTCTATTTAGATATATATTGGAATGTAATTTATTCCTTCAGTGTCACATGATCCTTTAGAAATCATTCTAATATGCTGATTTGCTGCTCATACTAATATCAGTGTTGAATATTAGTCGATTTTTTTTTTTTTTTTTTTTCACAAAATTTATTTGAAATGTAAATCTTTTGTTACATTATAAAGTCACGTTGATCAATTCAATGCATCCTTGCTAAATAAAAGTTTTTTTTCTTTCTTTTACTTTTGAATGTTAGTGTAAAAAAACAAACTATGCATAAACATATTGCATTTTTTACATTTGCTAGAACATATCCTTTGTGTTATTTTATTTTAAATGTGTTTAAAATAATTTTAAAAACCTGTTGCGTCGCTAAAATGATGTATTTTGTACATTATGCAGAAATAAGAATAGTATGTTATGCTAGTATGAATATACCCAGAGAGAGTGATATCCGGCTATCATACTTACAAACTTGCAAACACAATCTCTCAAACACACATGCACTCACAATCCCTGAACATGCACATGTACTTCTGTTTTGTTGTTGTTTTGTCCAAACCCAAATGAACACACTTCCCTCACTGTTCCCATTCACTGATTCACTGATTCATAAAGCTTCACTGCAGATCAAATCTATCTGTTATCTGATCGCCCAGGGCTCCAACATGAGGGGAAGATGTTATCTAACATCATTTTAGCACAAAGGTATCACTGTGTTTCACGTACACGCCTTGGACATTTGCTGATTGACTTGTTATCTAAGGCTTGGTTTCCTGTTTAGCAAACTGCATTCATAAACTCATACGGCAACATAATGCTTGTAAAGCTACCAAAGACCATTCACTTTTCCAAAAAATGTTGAAGTTAAGTAATATTTTACATGGCCATCCCTTGTTAAAGAGAATTAAAGCTCGTTGTTAATTAATGTTGGTTAAAGCAATAACTAATGGAATCTTTTTGTTAAGTGTTTCCTCGTGTCTACATTTCTTGGTTTCGCCAGAAACAGTTAAAAGTTTGTTCTTCATGAACATTTTCAGTCAAGACGTGACTCTTTAAAGACCTATAATTAAATGGTTTAAATTATTGTCTCTATGTGTTTTTTCTTCATCACAGAATGCACTGCCATTGCAGGTCTCAGGTGAGGAGTTATTATACACACATTCTTTCAGCAGCACCTTTACCTTCACCACAAAGGCCGCTCTGTAGGGTGAGCGCAGGGATTCTAATGAGTGTGTCTGGATAATGAGAGGGACCTGCTGTTACTGGCAGGTCTAAACATGCTGGTATTAATGGCAACGGTCGCTCTAATCTCAGTAGGCCACATTAATAGAGCACTGTGAAACTAGAGAGTCCCAAAGGCCTTTTAAACATAAGCAACGCTGAAGGACCAGCATACACCTTGTGCCAGGTGTGTGTGTGCGTGTGTGTGTGTGTGCGTGTGTGTGTGCGTGTGTGTGTGCGTGTGTACGTGCGTGTGTGTGTGTGTGTTTTTGTGTGTGGCGGGGGGCATGTTTTTGTGAAATATCAGGACACAAATGTGTATAATGACATGGGTATGACACAGGTATTACAAGAAGAGTTTTTTTAGAAAGTAAAAATGCTGAATGTTTCCGGTGTAGGTTTAGTATAAGATAACAGTATAAAATTTCAGTATAAAAACCATTACGCATATGTCCCCACATTTCACAAAAACAAAGTGTGTGTGTGTGTGTGCGTGCGCGTGTGCGTGTGCGTGCGTGTGTGTACAGGTATAAGGACACATGCATATAATAGCCTGGTGATTACAACGTAAAGGTTGGTTATAAATACAACTCCTGTGTCCTCATAAACCAAATGGCCTAAAAACATATACTAAACTGTGTGTTTTTTTTGTTTTGTTTGTTTTAATTCAGAAAGTTTTGTGTGATGATTAGGTTTATGGGTAGGGTTAGTGTAGGGGTATAGCAGCTAGTGTAGGACTAAAGAGAAAAATATTTACAAAAAATTTAACATGGCAGATAAAAGCATGTCCTTGCAGTGCTTTACTGAAAATAAAATGTACAGTTCTTAAACGTATCTTAAACGTACTGTATTTTTTTTATTAAAAAAATTATGGAGAATGTTTGGGTACATTGGCTAACATGGGTTTGATTTTTTTGAAACCATGCAAGTTTGTGTGGTTGACTTGGACATGAAATGTGTGAAGCGCTCTATCATTGTAAAACAATAAATCTCCTGATTCTGTCCCCAAAAAAAAGGAAAAAGAAAAAGTGTTTGGAATCTTTAGAGGTCCTTTTCTCACATGACAGCCACCACTTAAAATTATAATTTCTTGAAAACCATTAGGTGAATATAATTACACCAGTCCAAAGTTTGTTTTTTAAGAAATCTCCATATGCTCACCAAATATTAAGCATAATATATATATATATATATATATATATATATATATATATATATATATATATATATATATATATATATATATATATATATATATATATATATATATATATATATAAAATGATGATGAAAATTCAGCTTTGCATTATTTCTTTCAAAAGATTTCTTTCAAGAATGTGCAAAAAAATGTTAATGATTCCAAACTTTTGATCGCTAGTATCATTAGAAAGTTGTAACCTTTCTAGAAAGTGCACTTGTTAATTTAGCGTGTTTCTGGGTCAAAATGATGGCAAAAGTCACATATGCATTTTCTTGGGATAATCCGTGCTCTAACAGAAAGTTCTCTTTTATATTTTATGAAATATGAAGCCAAGTTTTATTATTTTTATTGGATGAAAATCCAGGCTACACAAATTTGCCCTAATTCTAATGTAGATGTTGTAAATGTGAAGGTTTGTTGATGGGATTATGGCATGTGCCACATGTGCTACCGGCTTTGAAAAACACAGCAATCTAAAATACCTCCAAAACCCCCTCACCGGCTTAGCGGGGGTAACACATGGCGATGATGTCATTGAGGCATGACGGCAATAGCTGCAAGCAAGGTGGAATTGCATCCCAAACCCAGCTCTGAACATATACGACAGTAGGTCAGACTGAAATTCAGTAAGGGAGGGCGTCGGATGATTTACACGTAAGGTGCATGTGATAGGAATTAGGTCGCTCTCTGGTATGCTGGGAATCACCCTCGCAGGTTCAAACTCCTAAATTTAGACTGGGATCCACACTTACAGACACAGGGGAAATCCCACCTGTTCCTCCACCTTTCCACCAAATCCAAGATTGGTGTCAGTGGCATACACACTCAAAACCCATGAGATTTTGCCCGAGTGCTTAGGTGACAGTTCCAAAGTGTGTCAGATCCAAATAGCATTGGTATGTGGTCTAAAAATGTCCCCGCATTGCCAATAAAAAAAATTAAAAAAATACCAACATCATTATTGTGCTGTGAAAATGTGACGTTGATTTATGTACTTGCACGCTTTACAATAGACTCCAGATTCACTCTAAGGAGAGTGTGTGTGTGTGTGTGTGTGTGTGTGTTGTAAATCTGGTATGGAATGGCACGTTAAGAGGATTTTCATGTCTATTATTGAGCATGATTAATGTAATGAACCCCCGCACAGTAAAATGAGGCAGTGTTTATGTTTGTTGGGCTTTACTCCTCAGACAAAACCTGCCTTTGGGGAAATATGAGGATGTTCTCAAAAGTAAACATGATTCATAAAGTAAATACTGTTTTATTTTATTCTTAAAAATGCAGTTTCTTTAAAAAGTTAGGGTTATTCTGAATTAAATGTCATTTAATACAGTTTATAAACAATAAAAGTCTTTGATATGTTGTCATTTATGCCATTTTAACACTGTGAAGACAGCACCAAAAGCAGAATATATACTATATAAAAAATGCATTTACACAGTTGTATTTTTTTTTACAGAAAAATATTACAGTATGCATCTGTAAAAAAAAAATAATAATCTGTTGATTAACTGTAAGTTACCTTACCATTTATCATGTAATTTGTAATTTTACTGTGAAAACTATTACCTAATACTTACAATAGATTAAACATATGATTACTATACATTTTGTTAATAGCTTTGTTTCTTCTGATTTCAGTGGCAGCTCATGGATTTTAATATAGAGGAATATAAATATAATTTCACTCATTTCACTAGCCCATCTTGATTCAAATCTCCACCCTACTCTTCTTTTAAAAGTCTGCATTAAAAAAGCATAATGTAAAGAAGCATGCCCGTCATTCATTAATGATAAGCATTTCAATTAAAAAATAAATAAATAAATAGCATTTATATTTCTGTATTGTGTTATATTTTTGTTATTAAGTGGTGTTGCTGGTGGGTTTATGGTGAGGTGTGTTGAGGGTTGGGTGTGGTGGAGATCTGTGTCAGAAAGTCCAGGGCCACTTTTAGCACCAGTCCACCCCTGGGGTGAATTTCCCGTACAACGACATCGTTGAAGAAATCAACTAGCTATATTACTGTTTCCCGAAACCGTATTGTCGCAAATCCATGTCGTTCAACCACGTTGGTTAATGATGTAAAGCAGGTGGTGGAGCAATAACTGCTTTTAATTAATTATTTTGAGATCGAATGTATGCTAGATTTTTTGCTATAAATGATGGACATGGCACACTCCTTCTTATTTTTATCAGTTATTTTGCATTATTTCCAGATTGTTCTTACTACAGCATATAGCCTACGCGGATGCACACTCTTCAAAAAAGGTGCTTTAAATTTCTTGACAAACTAGAAGACATAAATGACATGTATTCGAAATAAAAGATATAGATTATACTAAATGTCAGCTTGCTTACTGTAAACCCCAATGTTGTCTTTACTTAAACAAATCAAGTAATCTTGACTTAATATTACTAGTTTAGACCTGAAACTCAAAAATACAAGTTAACTTATTAACCTACAAAATACATAAACTTAAGATTTCAAGTTGTATGAACTCTAAATCATAACTAATTAAAATAGCTCACTCTGGTCTTGCTTTGATGTGATTGGCCATGCAAGGAGTTCTGTCTTGAAGTAATTCACTGATTGGAGGACATTTACAAAAGGCGGTCCTTTTTGCCTCGTCTGTTGCTTGTTGCAAATTCAAGCAATTCAGCAAATTCAAGCAGATTCAAATTAAGATGGAGACGTTTTCATTGTGTGCTATCTTAAATTCGGTAAGTAAAAATTCGTAAGTTACTAAACCATATGTGAACTAACTTATAACTAACCAGATTGCCTTTATTTTTGTTTTAATGAAAATAATAGTTTTGTTGGAAGTCATCATGATGGAGATAAGTGTTTGCTTTAGTTGGGCTCTTGCAATATTAGTGGTTTTCTGGCTGCTTTGTGGTTGTGAGACGCATTTGTTATGGATCAAAAAGTCAAGAGAAGAAATCATCATGTAATGTTGTTAAATTTTTTGATGATGATAATAACATCATCATGTATTGATCTTATGCTGAGTCGAATGCTCTGGTTGTCAAAGCGGTTATTAATAGTTTTGAAGTATTTATAATAATAGCCGTGAAATCTTCACTGTTGTGTTAATTAATTATTATTATTTTTTTATGTGCACAAAATGTTTAAATCTATGGAATCCATTAGACACACACATCAAGAATCTGCATATGAATCTCTACAATGGTGACAATTGAGGGGGGGGGGGTCTGATAAACAGATCAACTCGGAACATAAAACAAGCTACAAAAACATCAGAACAAAAAACAAAAGTAAAAGCAAATAGTAAGAATGAAAAAAAAGTTAGTCACAATTCAGATGTATAATTTATTCATGCCGCAATCCATGTTGGGAACCATGGGGAAGTTTTGATTGGTAGTGCCCAGCATGGTGTACTGAATTGGTGTATCCAGTTTGGGGAACTTGACAATGCATTGAACGTGAGCATCAAGTTAAGTGAACTTAAATATACACGTTTTGTGAGACTCAATTGAATTGAGGGAATTGGTTTACTCAAATCAATTGAGTTAAATGGATTTATTAAGTCCACATGTCATGCAAACAAGAAAATATGCTTCTAACCACAGCTTGAGAGCTGTTGTTGCAACCACACAAGTTTGCAATACTGTTTGCAAAATGTTCATGGAAGTATGGTTTCGGGAAACTCCGACTGGTTAAACTAGGCTACGTTGATAACGGCGGAACTTGCAACCATAGATGGCTAGTGATGCTTCTGGGAAACACACCCCTGATCAGAAATTACCTTTAAACACTGCGCCGTTGTCTTCATTTGCCTGCATGAGGAGAAGTACTTTAGTTTCTATCTGCTCGATTTGACAAAAAAAATTGACGTCTGAGTGACAGGCATAAGGTGATGATAAAACAGAACACGTGTTTGCTCTTAAAAACAGGAGACGCGCAAAATAGCATCCAACTGCAGAGCCGCACCGCTGATGAATGGAAAAGAAGGCTGGGTCTCAAGCACAATACATTGAAAAAAGCTGTGAGGCGTGGCTCATCGGTTAAAGATGTACATCCCGCATACAATTATATAGAAAATGTATTTTTTTTAAAACAGCAGAGCTTACTGTAAACAGTGCAAAGTAGTCACGTCATCTCCATAAGAACTTTATGATTGGCCCAAAGCAGACTTCTTACATCAGAATGTTCAACAAAAAGTAATCTGATTATTTAACTTGCATTACTTGTAATGCGTTACCACCAACGCTGGTTGCAAAGTTACTTAAAGTATAATGTCTAAAAAGGGCCATAGATATAAAGTACCAAAGTCTGTTTTATTACAGTAGCCACAGAATGCTATAAACGCATACACGTGCACACGTGTGGAGATCCCCAGCTGAGGCTGTGCGCATTAATGAGCCCCATCAGTTATTCAGCAATCATTGTAATTACAGCCTTCCATTACAAGTCATTACAGCTTTCCCTTCCAAGTGTGTGTGTTTGTGTGTGAATGTGCATGTACGCGTATCTATTGTGTATTCTGAGAACTGAGTTGTATCTTCTAATATACCCATTTTTTAATGGCACTAAATAAAAGCATAATCGCATATTTTATGGAACTACTTTAGAAAAACGTGTAGTTCCTCGTGTTCTTTTCTCAACCTACAGTATGTTAGTGATTAGCATTCTTGTGTGTTATTCCTCGAAGCTTTTACACCATCTTGGCCCATTGTAGGGGTTCATGACACTGACATCTATTTGAAATAAAGTGGGTTCCAAAAGTCTTGAGAGACAGTCTGGGATTCTTTGAATATTTCTAAATGAAGTTTTAGAATGTGAGCAATTTAAAGTAAAGATGTACCATTCAAAAGATACATCCTTATTGTTCATCAAGGATGAATTAAATTGATTAAAAGGGACAGTGAAGAATTCAGAAAATGTTTTTACAAAAATAATACACAGCACAACTGTGTTCAACACTGATAATAAGCAAATCATCAGATTAGTATGATTTCTGAAAGGATCATGTGACACTGAAGACTGGAGAAATGATGCTGAAAATGTTAGCTTCGCATCACAGGATTAAAATACATTTCAAAAGATATTCAGATTGAAAACTTTGCTTGCTTGAGAATATTTCACAACATTACTGTTTTATTACTGTATTTTCGATCCAATAAATGCAGCCTTATTGAGCAGAAGAAACTTTTTTTAAAAACTTTTTTATTCTTACCGACACCAAACTTTTCAGCAGTGTTTCAGAATAAATCGCATATGACAGAGAAGCATTTGTGGTCTCAGACTTTTGAACTCCATTCATCATGGTTCCATCTTTTTCACATCTTTTTCATCCTCTGTTCTTCCCTTCTTCCTCTTGAAATGCTGGCATTGTTAGGAACTTTGCAGGACTGGTGGGAAAGGTTTTTGGCATAACAACATGCATCCATTCCCATCCTGCTCAACACAAGCCAGCACACTCATTCTTGCCCTTCACGTGCTGTATAACAACGTCCAATCAAACAAAGATTTTAAAAATAGAAGCAGAAAAGACAAGCCAACAACCAGGATTGACATTTAGCCTTGTGCAAAGGTTTCCTTGTTTTATGTTTTTTGTCCTCCTTTTCTTTTAGATGGTTGCAAATTTTCCAAAAATGTGTGTGGGTGTGTGTGGGGGGAGGGGGGGAGGGGGGCATGTTTTTGTGACATATGAGGACACAAATGTGTATAATGACATGTGTATGACACAGGTATTACAAGGAGAGGGTCAAATATGAGGACATTGGCCATGTCCCCACTTTTCAAAATGCTTATAAATCATACGGGATGAGTTTTTTTACCATGTAAAAATGCAGAATGTTTCCTGTGATGGGTAGGTTTAGGGGCAGGGGCAGGGGCAGGGGCAGTGTAAGAGGATAGAATATACAGGTTGAACAGTATAAAAAACATTACGCCTATGGAATGTCCCCATATGTCACAAAACAAACGTGTGTGTGTGTGAGAGAGAGAGAGCGAGAGAGCCCTAAATCAACTGAATCCTTGACCTTCAACTTTAAGTGTGAGACCGGTTATGGGCAAAAATGTGATGCGTTGGTTCGTGTCGTGATGGAATGACAAATTCCTCCTCAGATAAAAACTTCCCCAGACACTGTGAGTCATGTGTGTTTCCGATGGGAAAAGAGAATTGGAAAGGGAAAGACCCTTTGTTTGCCTAAAAAAAATGCCTAGAAGTTGTACAAATAAGCAGTTCAAATCTAAATACGCTAAAGTAGGTTTCGTGGTCAACTCCCTGAATTTCAATCGTCTACATGTTGCCCGTGGGACCTCATTCAAGGTAAAGAGCGAATATCTTACATATACACAGGTAGCTCTGCTATAACTTTCTTATGAAAATATACACTTAAATGCATTCAAAATATAGAAAATCTGAAGCAATTAAAGCATATGTTGAACTTAAACACACGCTGACCCCGGTTAAGTCATTTTTATGACATTTTCTATGATTCAGTGATTTCTAACGCTGGTTATATGCAAGTAGCTGAACTAAATGAGTGAGTAAGAAGCCAAGTCATAACAATCTGTTCCTGACAAACCTGGAAATGCTAACTGCAAAATTATATTTTACTGTAAATGTGTTATAACAATTGCAACTAACTGAAATGTTAAAGTTGAAATACAAATATGACTATAAACTAAAACTGGAATAAAGCAAAAATTATTATTATTTTTTTTTAAACAAATTTTAAATAAATAATAATAAAAATGACAATAACACCTAATACTTAATACATTATTAAAATACAATTATTACAATTAAATTTGAAACAAAAAATTGAATCTATATCAATAAATATAGTAATAAATTGTATGATCAATGAGTTATGACAACGTATGTTTTACATTGAAGAAATTGAAGAAATATTCATGTTTTTTTAACGTTATACAAAATTCAACTCCGTTTAAGTAATTTTTCCTTGAATTTATGTTTTTTACAGTGTATTTGTCACGTCACAGACAAGGGAAAATGGTGCGAGGACTCAAGTGCAGGAGAAAGATTATTTATTTACAAAAACAAAACATAAAACTCAAATCAACAACCCACGAGGGGGAAAAACACATAATAGACTAATAAAATATAAACTTAAACAAACCAACAGAATCACGGGGAGGACGGAAGACGCAGACATTACACAAGGATCCAACCCAGACTGACAAACACAAGGAGCTTATAAAGGGAAGAAATCAAGAGGGAACAGGTGGGAGAAATCAACACTAATCAGATAACAAGGGGGAGGGATCAGACAATGACAGGAGCACATGCAAGACATGACAAAACCCACATGTGCACACAAGACAGGACAGGCATGTGACATTACCCCCTCCTTAAGGAGCGGCTACCAGACGCTCCACTAGGGACGGGCGGGACAGACCAGGGGGGACGGGAGGGACACACCAGGGCGGGACGGGAGGGACAGACCAGGGCGGCACGGGAGGGACAGACCAGGGCGGCACGGGAGGGACAGACCAGGGGGGCACGGGAGGGACAGACCAGGGGGGCAAGGGAGGGACAGACCAGGGGGGCACGGGAGGGACAGACCAGGGGGGCACGGGAGGGACAGACCAAGGCAGGACGGGAGGGACAGACCAAGGCAGGACGGGAGGGACAGACCAGGGTGGGACGGGAGGGACAGACCAGGAAGGAACAGACAAGGGAGGGGTAAACAAGGGAAACAAAAAGTTCAGGAGGCCATGGTGGCCCACAAAGTTCGAATGGCCAGGGCGGCCCGCCGAGTTCGGGAGGCCCACCGAGTTCAAGCGGCCGGGGCGGCCCGGAGAGTTCAGGCAGCCAGGGCGGCGCGGGTAGAGCAGGGCGGGGAGGCGCGGGCAGAGCAGAACTCCTGGGTGGTGCGGCCAGTGCAGGGAGCGCCAGGGAGGTGCGGCGAGAGCAGGACGCCTCGGCGGCGCGGCGAGAGCAGGACGCCTCGGCGGCGCACGGAGAGCAGGGCGCCTCGGCGGCGCACGGAGAGCAGGGCGCCTCGGCGGCGCACGGAGAGCAGGGCGCCTCGGCGGCGCACGGAGAGCAGGGCGCCTCGGCGGCGCACGGAGAGCAGGGCGCCTCGGCGGCGCACGGAGAGCAGGGCGCCTCGGCGGCGCAGGGAGAGCAGGACGCCTCGGCGGCGCAGGGAGAGCAGGACGCCTCGGCGGCGCAGGCAGGGCGTTGGGGAAACTTCTCCAGTCCAGCAGTATCCACCAGCACTGGGACCACCGGAATACAATCTGCTGGCATTGGGACCACCGGAACATGATCTGCCGGAACTGGGACCACCGGAACACGATCCACCAGCACAGGGACCACCGGAACACAATCCACCGGCACAGGGACCACCGGAACACGATCCGCCGGAACTGGGACCACCGGAACTGCCTCCGGGGCTTCGGATAAAGCCCTGTGCTCCTTCCACGCATGCAGGACTGCCACCACAAAGCATCCCATCACAGCCCTCCAGGCCGTTTCCGGACTCGGGACCACCGGAACGGAGTCCACCGGCACAGGGACCACCGGAAAACGATCCACCGGCACAGGGACCACCGGAACACGATCCACCGGCACAGGGACCACCGGAACACGATCCACCGGCACAGGGACCATCGGAGCACGATCCACCGGCACAGGGACCACCGGAGCACGATCCACCGGCACAGGGACCACCGGAACACGATCCACCGGCACAGGGACCACCGGAACACGATCCACCGGCACTGGGACCACCGGAACACGATCCACCGGCACAGGGACCACCGGAACACGATCCACCGGAACACGATCCACCGGCACAGGGACCACCGGAACTGGGACCACCGGAACACGATCCACCGGAACTGGGACCACCGGAGTTGTGGATGACACCCTGTGCTTCTCCCAAGCATGCAGGACTGCCACCACAAAGCCTCCCATAACAGCCCTCCAGGCCATGTCTGGACTCGGGATTCCCGGACTCGGGACCCCCGGGACTGGCACCGAGGGAGAACTTCTCTGCTGAGTCCTCATTGTATGGTTGGATCCTTCTGTCACGTCACAGACAAGGGAAAATGGTGCGAGGACTCAAGTGCAGGAGAAAGATTATTTATTTACAAAAACAAAACATAAAACTCAAATCAACAACCCACGAGGGGGAAAAACACATAATAGACTAATAAAATATAAACTTAAACAAACCAACAGAATCACGGGGAGGACGGAAGACGCAGACATTACACAAGGATCCAACCCAGACTGACAAACACAAGGAGCTTATAAAGGGAAGAAATCAAGAGGGAACAGGTGGGAGAAATCAACACTAATCAGATAACAAGGGGGAGGGATCAGACAATGACAGGAGCACATGCAAGACATGACAAAACCCACATGTGCACACAAGACAGGACAGGCATGTGACAGTATTTTATATTGTATAGTATATAAATAATACCAAAATATCATATTTTTCTTGAAAATGACAGATCGTTTTACTAAATTAGACCCTATTCCTCAGCTGGGATCGTGCAGAGCCTCTTAAGCCCTATAAAGCACTTTGAAGCTGCATTGATTTGGACCTTCAGTCCATTGGTTGACATTAAAATACCTTATGGAGAAAAATCCTGGAATGTTTTCCTCAAAAAACATAATTTATTTTTTTTCTTCAGATGAGATGTGGGTGAGTAAATTATCAGGAAATTTTCATTTTTTTAGTGAACAAATCCTTTAACTATATCATTTCTCCTTTTCACGAAAACTCACATACTTTAGATCATGTGTAGATTTTTGTGTTAAGTGTTTTACATATACAAATGATTACTATTCCCTATTTCTAATATGTGGAACTCATTTCTAGATCACATTTCCACAGCTCAGTCTTATGTTCAAATAATAGAAATGTTCAGCTGTTAAACACTTTCCTCTGTGTTTTCCTGAATAATCTTACAAAAGAATTCTCCACTGGAAACACCACACCCTCTCTTATTCTCTCTCTTTGTGAAATTTGTGAGCTTCTTTTATCACCGTTTGCTTTATGATCTTGAATATAATTGATTGCTCCTCGTGAGCCTGCCCAAAATCACTCTGAGGACATAAACAACTAATAAAGTAAAACATGTGCTTTGCCTCTCCTGCTAAAACCGCACCAAACACTGCCATGTCATGTGACTCGATGGACACCGGCCAGGAAACGACACAAACATGCACACGTGCGGATGCCTGCAACACACAAACACTGCAGATGTGTGCAAATAAAAACACTTGTGAGTACTCAAGAGCAGAACCAAATGTTCTGTCTCAACCTCCTCATTCTCAAGCTTTTTCCATCCATCCTTAAGAGCGCGCACACACACACACACGCACATACACACACAGTGCCAGGAAGACCATGCTGTTTTCATTAGTACCCTGTGTTTTATTGCCCAAAGCGCTCTGCTGTGGTCAGGAACCTGATCCAAGCCCCAAACAGAAACCATAGCAACCCATTTTTGTGGGAATTCTTTTTGCATGCCCCCCGCACACACATCCACACACACACACAACTACTACAACTACTACTACACAGCACAAGGACTCACTCAATGATGTGACTTCATATATTTTCTCTGACCTTAAAAACGTATTGTCGGGCAAACAGCCACAATGACGAACTCGTTTTTGGGTGCCCGAGTACAGGACACACAAACTCACTCTTACATCATCCATTTTCATATGAAAAACCAATTGCACTGATTGGAACCTGACCCTGGAGATACACGATTTGTCGCTTATTAGTGATATTGTTGCTATGAATGGTCCAATCCATGTTTTTCAGGATCAAACTCAAAATTCAGCCACCTCTGCTTCAAAATAACTAATAGAATGTTGTCTTAGTTGCTGTCATATTCAAGATAATGTCATGATTTTTTTTTTACCAAATTGATCGCTCAGCCCTGACTTTACATGTCTGACCTTGAACCAGAGTAGAAATGTAATTGTAACGGAGTTCGTTGATGGAAGGAAGGAGGTGGGAACCGACGAACGTTCAACAAAGACTTATAAATAAACAAAACAAAAGTAACACGGGCAGCCCCTCACTGACGAATGCCCGCACCAACACAACAAAACGTAAACAAAACATAACATAAAGTCCAGGCCTGGTCCTCTCTCGTCTTCTGCTGCCTTCGCTCCTCCTTTTATGCTCCCGTCACTCGGCCATGAGACGAGACCGGTGTGTCGCGCAGCTGACACTCATTAGCACTCGTCACCGGCCCGCTCTCGCAGCCCCTCGCCCCGCTGCTTGCCACAGTAATATATTGTATGCAAAAACAGTATGGCAAAATAGTAGTATGTCTGAATATACACTATTGCCAAAAGTTTTCGGACTCCTGCCTTTACATGCACATGAACTTTAATGACATCCCATTCTTAATCCATAGGGACATCTCATTCTTAATCAGTAGGGTTTAATATGGAGTTTACCCACCCTTTGCAGCTATAACAGCTTCAACTCTTCTGGAAATGCTTTCCATAAGGTCTAGGTGTGTGTTTATGGCCAATTCTTTGACCATTCTTGTAGAAGCACATTTGTGAGGTCAGGCACTTATATTGGTCGAGAAGGCCTGGCTTCCAATCTCTGCTCTAATTCATCCCAAAGGTGTTCTATCAGGTTGATGTCAGGACTCTGTGCAGACCAGTCAAGTTTCTCCACACCAAACTTATCCATGTCTTTATGGACCTTGCTTTGTGCACTGGTCATTTTGGAACAGGAAGGGACCATACCCGAACTGTTCCCACACATTTGGGAGCATAAAATTGTCTAAAATGTTTTGCTATGCTGAAGCATTAAGAGTTTCTTTCACTGGAACTAAGGGGCCAAACCCTACCTCTGAAAAACAAATCCACACCACAGTCCCTCTTCCACCAAACTTTACCCTTGGCACAATGCAGTCAGGCAAGAACACGTCTCCACTGCTCTAGGGTCCAGTGATGGCAAGCTTTACACCACTGCATCCAACACTTTGCATTGCACTCGGTGACGTAAGCCTTGGATGCAGCTGCTCTTCCATGTAAACCCATTCCATAAGCTCTCTATGCACTGTTCTTGAGCTAATCTGAAGGCCACACAAAGTATAGAGGTCTGTAGCTATTGACTGCAGAAATGTGGCAACTTCTACGTGACTCAGCCTGCACTGATCCCTCTTTGTGTTTTTTTTTACTTAGCCTATCACTTCATGTGGTTGACTGTGGAATATTTAGTGGAGAGGAAATTTCACAAATGGACTTATTGCACAGGTGGCAACCTATCACAAACCACACTGAGCGACCCATTCATTCACAAAGCATCTGCATAGGTGCTTGATTTTATCCACCTGTGGCCGCAGAAGTGATTGGAACACCTGAATTAAATGATTTGGATTTATCCAATACTTTTGGCAATATAGTTAGGCATTCATAAAACAGGAGAGGGAAAATACCCAGATGATTGATGGTCATAAGATGGACACTTTACTTTCCATGAGGCCATGGAGAGGATTTATGAATGGCAGTGAAGCAACACAAACTGACGCTGGTAGGTGACATGACATATATATATGACATGACAATGATGACATGACATATAATATATATATATATATATATATACATATATATATATATATATATATATATGTATATATATATATATATATATATATATATATATATATATATATATATATATATATATATATATATATATATATACATATATATATATATATATATATATATATATGTATATATATATATATATATATATATATATATATATATATATATATATATATATATATATATATATACATGTATATATATATATATATATATATATATATATATATATATATATATATATATATATATATACATATATATATATATATATATATATATATATACATACATATATATATATATATATATATATATGTATATATATATATATATATATATATATATATATGTATATATATATATATATATATATATATATATATATATATATATATATATATATATATATATATATATATATATATATATATATACTGCTGCGTTTGCTGGTTTATTCATTAATTTCATTTAGTGTATTGAATCAGCCCTAAAGTGCCTCCAATCACTCTTTGTGCAGAACCAGTGGTGTTTTTCATTAAATATCCGCCTGCTTTTCTCTGTTCAGAAAATCTAGTCGTGATATATAATGAAGGGTGCATAATGAAGATCCTTTCCAGGCACTCTCGTCTCTCTCTGGAGCAGGACGTCTTTTTTTGCGCTAATGTTCCCGTTTGAAGTCTGTATTTAATGGCAGGGGTCTCTTTGTCATGATTATAGATGTGTGCCATTTGCGTTCAGCCTGAGAAATGGGTTGCGGTGGTGTGTGACGTATATATGTGTGTGTGCGGTCTGGGTAAGAAAGATTTTTTAATTTGTCATGACTACTTTCATTACTCAGGTTATATGCAATGGGCGGCTGATTTATTTTGGAAAAGTAATAAGCTTGAGACAGTAACAGCCAAAGAGCATTACACTCTTTGTGTGTGTGTGTGTGTGTGTGTGTGTGTGTGTGTGTGTGTGTGTGTGTGTGTGTGTGTGTGTGTGTGTGTGTGTGTGTGTGTGTGTGTGTGTGTGTGTGTGTGTGTGTGTGTGTGTGTGTGTGTGTGTGTGTGTGTGTGTGTGTGTGTGTGTGTGTGTGTGTGTGTGTGTGTGTGTGTGTGTGTGTTTTATGAGGACAAATTTGTATAACTACATGGGTATTACACTGGTATTACACTATAAATGTGGTTTAAGAGGACATTTCAAATGTCCTCATAATTCAAATAGCTTTAAAAACATACTAAATTATGTTTTTTTTTTTTTGAGAAAGTAAAAATGCAGAATGTTTCCTGTGATGGGTAGGTTTAGGGGCAGGGGCAGTGTAAGGGGATAGAAAATACGGTTTGTACAGTATAAAATCAATTACGCCTATGGAGAGTCCCTGTAAACCACATAAACCAACGTGTGTGTGTGTGTGTGTGTGTGTGTGTGTGTGTGTGTGTGTGTGTGTGTGTGTGTGTGTGTGTGTGTGTGTGTGTGTGTGTGTGTGTGTGTGTGTGCGTCTACGCGCTTAAGGAAGCGAGATGAATTGAAAAAGCTTGAGAATGAGGAGGTTGAGGTGTGTGTGTTTCATCAACACATAGTTGCACACTAAACACTATCATGATACATTATGATTTCTCAGCTCCACAGCTCTCGACTGTACCTGAAAAAGTAAAATATCTCCCATGATCAACCATAATTCTCACTGTGAGCAATCTCTCTCACTGTAGGTCTGATCATTTTCATGTTTTTGCATGGAGCTTTGCGTAGAATTTTCCAGAACACTTCAATTATGGGTGAAGCTCTGGACTTAAAGGGACAGCTCAGCCAAAAATGACAATTCTGTGATCATTTCCTCTCCCTCATGTAGTCCCAAAACCTACATGAATGACTTTCTTCTGTGGAAAACATTGAAGGATAATATATATTGAATATATTCATATAGTACAGTACATCCTTCATAAATATTGAAGGATGTACTGGCCTGTTGGAAGCATATAGTTAATAGGGATCCAAGCCAACAAGATGCTAAGATATGAGGATGAGTAAATGATGACAGTTAACAGTCCAGAGAGGGTGTATGTGTATCCAAAAGGTCACATGGCACATGAAAGAGTAAAATAGCATGAGAGGGAGAGTAATGAGACATATGGGGTGTTGTAAAGGTAGGGAGAGTAATGGAAGAAGAGGAGGGGGATTGAGTGCCTGCCGTGAAGAGCTCTTTGTTTTGAAGATCTGGAGACACCTGGCAAAGGCTGAGAGATTTTAAAAATTCAAATTCATGGATTATAATTCTTCTACAGACCAGATACGTGTGCCAAAAAATACCCTTTTGGGGATATATTTTAATGAATAATGGAATTTATTCCTATGATGATACAAATGAATTTTCAGCAGCCATTAAAGAGTTATGTTCTTACGGTATCATTTTCATATGCACGGCTCAAACTGACTACTTGTATGGTGCTTTTGTGCCCTTTTTTTGGGCTTGACAGACACCGGTCCCCATGCTTTTAGTGTATAAAGAGCAGTGAGAACATTCTTTAAAATTTCTCATTATACACTCTTAAATATAAAGGTCAGATGAGATGTGGCAGGGTGTTCTTTGTCCTTTGGCAGGGTGTATGGTTAAGAACATTTAATATCCAAAGAACCTTTCCATTGCACAAAAGGTTCTTTGTATACAAAAAGGTTCTTATAAAATAGTTAGGGAAAAAAATGGTTCTTTGGGGAACCAAAAATGGTTCTTCTATGGCATCACTGAAAACCTTTGGTTCTTTCTGGCACCTTTATGTTTAAGGGTGTATGATCTTCTGAAGAAAGAAAGTCATTCGGGTTTGTAATGACATGACAGAATTTTAACTTTGGGTGAACTGTATCTCTAATATCAAATTGATCATCCAATGAAGTTGCAAAATGCCCATTAATACTAAATAAGCAGCACATTTTCAGTGCCCTCTCTTGATTTTATTCTATGACCCTCATCATATTTGAAACATGAACTATCCAAAACTGTAACAGTGACCAAATTTCACTGCATGTGCAAACCTCTCAGCATGGATCACTGTAGGACAGAGCTCAACTGCACACTTTAGCACAGTATAGAGCTATAAACCCCAAAAACCTCTCATGAAGCAACTAGAGCTTCCCCCGAAAGAAAAGGTTTTAAAACCCACAAAAGCTGGATGAAGAAACCATATGGCTAATGAAAATGAAATTCCTCTTGACAAGCAGATGGAGTGATTTGTTACAGTCATTTTGGTGGTATTGAAATTCATAGGCATAAAGAAATATGACATGTGGGAGAGAACCTGCATATATCTCGCAAACGAGCATCACAATTTTCCCACCGCGTCCAAATAATTCTTCAAAACCCAAACCATGGCCTGTTATTTCTACCCAGGTCAAACTCATAAGAGCTGCAAGCGATTTGCCAGACAGGAATGAAAGAAAATGATCAAGGCCACCAAATATAATCACATTTGCACAAAGAAGACAGCCTGGGGCCTTTTTCACTGAACTGATCTGGAAATTACCAAACCTGATGTCTCTGAGGTCATGAGCAGGGTTTTTGAGGTCCCAGAGGGGCCAATGCAAACCCAGTTGGGCCAAATTGTTTTAGCATTATTTGCGTAAAAAAAAAAAAAAAGATTTTTAATTATGAATGCAGTTATGGCTAATATCTTTACTGAATCTATCCTTCTTACTATGCATTAACATTTCCATGATGATCAGTGTAATTTTAGTTTTTCTGCCGACTGTGCACTAATCCACAATCACCTTTTCAAGTGCTTGATACATTATTTCCCACAATTGTGATTAGTGGTTTAAAAGCACCTTTCGTGGTATAAATTACTGGCCATTTGGCTGGTAATGTTATTAGGAAGTGCAACATAATGCATGGTTTAAATTACATGAATGATATCTGACCCCTGCTGTTTTTACATAAGTGACGTGAGCGAATCAAATCAAAGACATGCAAGTGCACTGCTGATAACTGATCTAATAACAGTGCAAGCATTCGTGTTTCTCCTCTGATCTTTCTGAACATGAAGATTTTGTCTGCTCCTAAAGAAGTTTCAGATCAAACCTCTGAAACAAGTGCATAAGGGCCTTATAACAATGAATAATTAAAAAAAAATTTAGGGAATGACATTGTCATGTATATACTTTCAATTTGAAATGTCTGTGGAGGGGCTATGACCTCATATGTGGTACCATTTGAAAGCTTAGAGTCTCAACTCTAATCTAATCTTTCTCAAATTTGGCCTACCCAAATTGAAAAGCCTCCCAAACACACAGTGGTCTAAGTTCAAAATGTTGGTGTGATTTTACAGGAAACCCTTTAAAGTTCCATAAAACACTGCTAAAAGTGCCTTCAGAAATGTGTCAGAATGCACAGTGCATTGCAGCTTGTTGCGTATGTACCTGTATAGCCGCAGACCAGTCAGGGTGGCCATGCTGACCCCTTACCACCTACCTAAGCATTGTTACAGATCATCCCTTCAGACTCATTTGAATAAATCTTGCATACAGCATGACACAGACAAACTCCTTTTTTCCACTATTTTCTGTAATTTAGTGGAAACAGCCCAAACTGTCTGCAGGGTCCTAGAGCACACAGGGCCTGAGTTACACACTTGAAAGCGCCTACTTTTTGGGGGGTTATTTCTCCTTAGACAACATATACTTACATGTTTATGACTTTTAGCAGTGGTTTATGTATAAGTTTAAAGGGTTTCAGATAAAATGACACCAAATTTTGAACTTAGACCACTGTGTGTGCGTATGGGAAGCTTTTCAATTTGGGCCAAATCCAGGCGGAAATCCCACAAAATGGTCTTGGAGTTTACGTAGTTAAGGAGAGTTTAGTTTGATCACTCAAAAAATGTGTGTAACCTAAGTAAAAAGTAATAACACAATTTTCGTAATACAAAAAATAAATATGGATGGATGGATGGATGGATGGATGGATGGATGGATGGATGGATGGATGGATGGATGGATGGATGGATGGATGGATGGATGGATGGATGGATGGATGGATGGATGGATGGATGGATGGATGGATGGATGGATGGATGGATGGATGGACACTGAATATCAAACTTAATATTAGGTGTCTTTAACAACTTACTTACTGTTTTCATGTTGTATTGCAAAACAATTTTGCGCTATTGAGGTGTGACGCTGGTAGGTTAAGGTCTGGAGGGTTAAGGTGTCATGAGAAGGCTCAACAGTGTAATTAGAGATGTAATTACAGAAATTAATTACAGCTGTAATTACATGCAGGTAATTTTAAAAACATCAATACAATGTAACAACCTGTAAGTAAACGTTAAGTGCATTGAAGTGCACAAATTAATTAGTACATCGTTAAAGACACCTAATATAAAGAGGGACCAAAAATTAAATGGGTAAAATAATAATTCATTAATATCATTATGTTTTTAGGAGTCACACCATGTGACATTTTACAACCTGAACTAACCTTGCCATACAAAGTCAAATGATCTGATATTTTAAGACTTATTGATCTTGACGCAGTCATCAAAAGTTATTTTTTATATTATGACAAAATAAAATAAAAACTATTGGCAGAGGGAGCAAAAGAATGAGTAAAAAAGAAAAGAATGAGTATACAAAAAAGTTGAACCACCACAAGCACCGTTTGAAACAATTACGTTTTTTTTATGTATTAAAAAATAAGTATCATAAGACTGCATTTAATAAGTATCATAAGACTGCAAAATATAGTAAAATAAGTAATATTGTGAAATTGTTTAAAGTACAGTTTTTTAAAGATATTTTAAAATGTAATTTATTCCTATTCCTGGCAAGTCCTCAGTGTCACAGGATCCTTCAGAAATCATTCTAATATATATCAGTTATTATTGATACTCAATTATTATTGTTCTTATCAAATAGCTTTTACTGGATATTGTTTATGTGGAAATCATGATACATTTTTTAGAATTCAAAACCTGCTTCCCTGTTCTTTGTTCGTCAACTCCGGGCAGATAAACAGTAGGCTAGGTGGGAAGCGTGGAGAGGTCTTTAGGGAGCGGGCTCTCTGTTGTTGACTGATATGTGATACCAGCTGACATCTGGCACCCTGTCAGTTTGGCATCCCCACAGCACTGAAACACACACACTTTAAGAGCGTTACAACTCGCAGCTCACCACTAGATGCGTTCTCATAAGTGCAGGTCCCACTAGGCCCACAGTCTATGGCGTGCTGGCACCACACACACACACGCACACACACACACACACCTCGTCCCTCACGCAGAACTGGCTAGACAGTGGTTATTCTGGGAGAGTGGAGCGTCTAGTACCCCCTTAGGAGTTACACTATGGAGACCGTCCGTCTGACTCTCTTCTCTCTGTCTGTGTGTGTGTGTGTGTGTGTGTGTGTGTGTGTGTGTGTGTGTGTGTGTGTGTGTGTGTGTGTGTGTGTGTGTGTGTGTGTGTGTGTGTGTGTGTGTGCGGGCGTGCGTGCGTGCGTGCGTGCGTGTGTGTGTGTGTTCAGTGACGGGGAAGAATGTCTGTCACTCATATTATTCTGACACTTGCCATTGTGTTCTGGTATGTATGAGTTTGATCTGTAGAAGTGACTCCTCAACTCTTCTTCGTATGTGATATGCACATATGAAGTGTGTGAGCATGTGACTGTATCAAACCCCTCTTTAACCCCATCACAGCCCCCATTTCTCATGTGTCACTTTAACGGCGGGGCTGCTTTTTGTCGAAGGTCTCCTATTTCACGAATCAAATATAAGACACCGTATTTCAGTATCATGTGAACACACAGAAAATGACTATTACAGATTTAAAAGTAGGAGTGGGCAATATGAAATGTGTGTTGAATTCAGTCAAAAGGTCAATATGTGACATTTACATGCTCTGGTCAAATGTCTTTACGTGAATTCACAGGTCAGAGTTTATCAAATGTATACACAATGGAAGATAAAACATATTCGCATGAGCATTTCCGGTCTCCCACGTTTACCTGTGTATAAATAGAAGTAAATGGAGTGTGAAGTCTAGTGTGACCGCAGCTTAATGACTCTCCTAAAACTTCCAACGTCCCGTAGTGGATCACTTTATCCTTCAATATAGCTTATCCAGGAAGATCAACTTAATAATAAAGTGTTACCTAAATGTGTCATTTATCCAAACTCTCTTATTCAAAGTGACGTGTATAGGCTATACTCTTATTAGAGAGCCGTTGGGCTAACCTAGTATTAAATGTCCTGCTCAATATCACAAAGAACCACCCATGAGAAAACTCTTAGTTGCAACCAACTGCAAACCCTTAAAACCAAACCACCGTGATTCTTTACATAATGGCATAACAATATTTTACAGCCAATGTGGGCATTAAATGTCCAGAAAGCACTACTAGTGCTACTGAAGGTCCAAGGAACAGATAGCATTTGTTATTTCTTTGTTTATTTCACATAATAGCAATTGTCACAGGCATATTCAAGAAGTTTTTCATATAGCTACATCAATTTTACATCTTCAGTGGCTACTTTTCAGGTTTTGGGCCCCTCAACTGGAGGCCACTGACATTAGGCCGTATCCATCCTTGATGGTCCTGACCTGATTCATAATCCATCTTTGAATGTCACCATGTTAAAGATACTATGGGCCTTGTTTCACAGACTCACAGACAAGGCTGATTCTAAGATGTGGCTGATTCAAAGTTGTGGCTGTTGAATGTAGCGCAGGACACCTTTAATGCAGTGCTACTGCCATCTAGTGGTGTTTGTTCTCTGTTAAAAGCATAATTGAAAACTTTTGGAGGAAAAGATCTCTTTTGATGAGTTGAGGGTGGTGAGAGGGTAACGGACACTGCCATTGGCTCATCCGGCACGCATCCCGGAAACAGTTGCGCCGGAGACGTGGCACTATCAATCAAGCGCATGCCGTCTGCATTTTACTGGACAATGAGGGGAATCCCTGTCTGTTTTCATGACATTCTTCGGGAGGGAGGGAGAGAGAGGAAATCTGTCCTCTAATCTGAAGCAAAAGAGCATCTGGCCCTCGCCGTCGAGCCGCATAGCTTCCATGACCTTCACCCTGTTATACGAGCTGCAGTAACATCGGCCGAATAGTTGTGGTAACCTAAAACCCATGCCTGTCCCTGCGCTCTCATCACTAGCCCTATCACCTGCTTCTCTGAACCCAGGGCCAAAGCCGAGGAGAGCGCTTCCTGCTGGCAGCCTAGGAATGAGGATTGTGTGTCAATGATTTACTCAGCTAAGTGCCTGTGTGGGAAAAAAATTCAGCTTTTAATGGACAAACGGAATGCTTATGATAACAATGAAATCCTTCATGCCTCATTGACACCCAACATTGATGTTTGCCATCACAGTTTGATAACTCCTTGATGCTTTTTTGGGGTAGATCAGCAAGGTTTGAAAGTTCAACAACATACCAACAGGGCGGTTATGTTATTTGTCATCTAAATGCTTGATTGAGTAAACTTGTAAAATAAAACGCTGACCCTTTGCTGTAGCATGTATGAAATGTTTGAGCGATTCAATCAGAGATCTTATACTGCCCCCTATTGGATCTTATAAGTGGTGCAAGGCATTATCAGATTACTGTTTACAGTACTATTTTCGAGGTCATGTCAGGATACATGGATAGAACTGCTAATTTTACATGCGACTAATTAATCACCACATGAAAAATTCTTCCTACAGATTCTTGAGACATGATAGAACAGTGTCACAATTTGACTTGTCATTAGTTTTTAAAATAGCCGTTCCACTTTGATTAATCAGACAAAATCACTAGAAGCCTGAAATGACAAATTTACAGAAAATGGACCCTTCTGATATTTAAAAATAATAATACCACCCAAGTTGTGTGAGTGAGTACAGATCAGGCAGAACATTATGACAGGTGAAGTGAATAACCGATTATTTATTCATCGTGGCACCTGTTATTGGGTGGGATATATTATTACAGCAAGTTAACTTTTTTTTAAAGTTGATGTGTTAGAAGCTGTGAAGAAGATGTGTCTTCAAAACTGCAGCTCTTGTGGGGTGTTCCCAGTCTGCAGTGGTCAGTATCTATCAACCACCGGCCACGACTCATTGATGCATGTGGGGAGCGAAGTCTGGCCTATGTAGGATGAGATGAGCTACTGTAGTTAAAATTGCTCAAGAAGTTAATGCTGGTTCTGATAGAAATGTGTTAGAATGCACAGTGCATCACAGCTTGTTGCGTATGTGCCTGCATTGCCACAGACCAGTCAGGGTGGCCATGCTGACCCCTTACCACCAACCTAAGCATTGTTACAGATCATGTACATGTATGTTATGTATGTTTCATGGAAAGGGTATTCCCTGGTGGATAATGCAACCATGCCACAAAACAAGAATGGTTCAGGAATGGTTTGAGGTGAAGTTTGAGGTGTTGGCTTGGCCTCCAAATTCCCCTGATCTCAATCAAAACAAGCATCTGTGGGATGTGCTGAACAAACAAGTTCGATCCATTGAAGCCCTACCTCACAACCTACAGGACTAAAAGGATCTGCTTCCAACATCTTGGTGCCAAATACCATAGCACACCTTCAAGGGTCTAGTTGAGTCTATGACTCAATGGGACGAGGCTGTTTTTGCAGCAAAAAAGGGACCAACACAATATTAGGATATTATACCTGATCAGGGGATATGTATACTGTATTTACCAGACTATAAGTCGCTCCAGAGTATAAGTCGCATCAGTCAAAAAACGCACCATAAAGAGTAAAAAATACATCACACTGGACTATAAATCACATTTAACTAGAAATTGTATTTCCAAAATCAAAGACAAAGAAAATACTTTTAATCTGGTAAGGCAAGTTATTCAGCTACACAACAGCACACAGAACAACAGGCTGAATAGGTGTCCGGTTTGTATAATACATTAAGTTATTCAGCTACACAATAGCATAAAGAACATACCTGGGAGGCTGAATAGGCTAAATTAACATAAGTCAGGTGTGTTGTTTGTGTTCGGTCTTTCCCAGTTGTCTTTATAAGTTAATATTTCAGTTAACAGTTCAGTTTTTTTTTCAGGGGTAAGCTACAGGAGCAGCATAGCACCCTCTCGTGGCTGTAGACATAAATGTTGTTTTCTCTTGTCAGTCAGTACGAATTAATTTTAATTTATATTTCGCACCTGACTAAGTCACAGGACCAGCCAAACTATGAACAAAAGTGTGACTTATACTCCGGACAATGCGGTAATTTAAATTATTTATACACACACACACACACACACACACACACATAGAATTAATGTATATAATATAGTAATTATCCTTAAAGTCTGGGGTTTTTAAACTTTACGATGCCAAGGACCCCCCAAATATGATGCACCTTTATGGGGGACCCCCTTAAATCCATCTATATATTTTTATGTATGTATGAAAAAACATTTAAACTGTTAAATAGTAAGTGTGACATTTTAAATACAACATTGTTTCCAAATTTGAATTGGCTTTACTTGATGTTGGATGTATAAACCTGAAAAAGAACATGTTCAATTAAAAATTATTTGTATAAGTAACTTTCACAATAAATGTATGCAAGCATTAAGAACACTGCTCTACAAACCCAGTGAGCATGATAAAGGGGACTATAGTGAGAAAAACTCACTAGCAAGATACAAAGCAAACATATACTTTTCAGAATTGTATGTATATGTGAAACAAGGAGAGAAACGTTTAGAAATCGAACACATATTCTTTGGTAGACTATCCATTATTGCTTTGTCTTTTACCAGAAATTTTTCTGGTGACCCCTTAGAACCAGAGGACCCCTGGGGGTCCCCAGTCCCCAGTTTGAAAACCCTTGCTTTAAGACATGCAGGTTGCGAGTTGGAGCCTCCATGGATCAGAATTGTTTGTTCATCATATCCCTCTTTGGAAGCCAAGTCAACACCTCAAACCTTTCCTGAACCATTTTTACTTTGTGGCCGGGCACATTATCCTGCTGCAAGAGGCCACAGCCACCAGGGAATACCGTTTCCATGAAACGGACATGGTCTGCAACAATGCTTAGGTGGATTCATCAGACCAGACAACCTTCTTCCATTGCTCCATGGTCAAGTTCTGATGCTCACGTGCCCACTGTTGGCAGTGGACCGGGGTCAGCATGGACACCTCCTGACTGGTCTGCCGCCAAGCAACCCCATTCACAACAAACTGTGATGCACTGTGTATTCTGACACCTTTCAGAACCAGCATTAACTTCTTGAGCAATTTGAGCTTCAGTAGCTCGTACGTTTGATTGGACCACATGGACGAGCCTTCACTCCCCACGTGCATCAATGAGCCTTAGCCGCCCATGACCCTGTCGCCGATTAACCACCGTTCCTTCCTTAGACCACTTTTGATAGACTATCTATATCTACAATTAGAATAATATGTGTATACATAGTGTTTGTAAACAAAATAGCTTTAAAACAAACACAAATACTGCATATTATTCATAGATCTTGTCAGTACTTGAAAACACCAAATTTCTAGATTTAACTTTCCCCATTTTATCTAATAGCTATAACTGAGAACTCAATACCATCAAGAACATACAGTCAAGATACTGAAGATTTCATGGATTTCCTCATTCCATCTCTCAATGGTGTTAAAATTCATTTTTAGTGTCCAGCTTTGTGAAGCTCTCACATTACACATTTTTAGTTTTTCTATTTTTTATGAAATCTGATCTATGGTTAAAAGGCATTTGCAATACACCCATTCCAAACCAGTTTATTGCTCACTGGGTAGCCCACAGAAATCTAATTGATCTTAACTACTTATGCATACTACAGGTGAACCGTAAATATTCAAAACGATAGCTATTGAAAATAAAAACATCAGCCCAAATGAACATGTCAACATTTTTTTACAAAAGGTACAGTTTTATTGAAATTAAGGCACAATACAATAATTATATTGTATACAAGGATCTTATGATGCGTCACTTTATGAACTAACTTCTGAGGATTCCTCTCTGGTTAGTAGCAGGTTCTGTGAGAAGTGAGCCAAGTGAGAGAACACTACGTCAAGTGAACCAAAATATGATGTCGGTTAAGTGCCATTTCTACAGTATTACCCTCATTTATCAGTTATGGTTTAGCATAGCGAATGTATTTTTTCCCAGAAGGCACTTCTTTGAGGGTAAAACCACCTGGGAAAAGCTTGTTGGCCTCTTCGTCTGAGAGAGAAGGGATGACCATAACATCTTGACCAGGCTTAGAAAAACAAATAAATAAAAATTAATAAATATTTCAAACGAACATTGATGATCATGCAGGACAGTGAAGTTTAGTCCTGCAAAACTTGACCACATAAAAACACCACACGTGCTCTGCAATCATGTATAAATAAAAATAAACCTACTCAGGGACTACATTACATATGGTAGAGTATCAAAGAAAAGACTGCTTCTTACCTTCCAGTCCACAGGTGTGGCCACCTTCTTTGTTGCTGTCAACTGCAGTGAGTCTACAACACGGAGAATCTCGTCGAAATTGCGCCCCGTGGTGGCTGGATAGAGAATGGACAGCTTCAACCTCTTATCAGGGCCAACCACAAACACCTGAAACATAATAAACGTGGTACGGGTTGATACAAATAAAACACTTTAGCTTCATAACTAGTGCCCTGATAAAATGCCACATAAATCTTATTCAGAAACCATATAACAGTGAACACCATAATATATTTCTATGTACTAGTATTGATAAAATATGTCTTCTCTTGCCCAGTTCCACAGGGTTTTCTTGGTTTAGCAGCATAACAGCTCTGCAAAAGACTAGATATATGTGGGTACATGAGCAATGGAACTGTTGCATGAAGCAGAACGTCTGGTATATCAGTTTCACAAAGAAACTTTTCAGGCTGTGGTCATTATCAAGACAATAAATTAAGCTTGATTCTAATACAGTGGTACTCTTTTTGACTCCCAGGCTGCGTCTGAAATCGCATACTCCTGAGTAAGTACTCATTTTAAACAATTACTTAGTGACAGCTTAAAAAAATAAAATAAAATAAAAAGTATGTTCTATATAGTATGAATGTATTCTGGACATACTACATCTGCCAGGTTGTTGTTATCATGTTACCCAGTGTTTCTCAATCTTTTTCTGTCATTCCCCACTTGAGAGGTAGGGAAGGGCTCCGAGCCCCACCAGTCCCCAATAAAATGTTTATTAACTAGGCTTTAAGTTTGCCTGTTGCCATTTATTTTATCATCACATTTTAACTGTTTCGTGTGCACGGTTAAAATATTCTAGCTGACCCCTAGAGTACTTTTTTTACACCTTTTTTACCCGTGAACCGGTGTATAACCATCAAGTGAATATTAGTTTCTGTTCCTCTCAATTCTGATTTCGTTTTAACTCCTACGGTGGCCAATTTAGTCCAAGTAGTCCCTCTTTGGCTAAGGTACTTTCAAGATGGAGGGGCAACATGGCGACCAGCAGTCGAACCCCTCACCCGTATGTATTTTCAATGGCATATTATAAACTTGCGAGAATACTTTATTACTTGAAAGAAGTAAATATACATTAATGAGCACATTTTTGAAAGAACCAAGTGTTTTTAGCTAAGAATAAACTAAAAAAGTTATACAGTGTAGCTTTAAGAATGTTTCCCCTTATTGTTTCCATGGCGACGCAACCAAAATAGCACTATGACAGATGTATTGTGTTTTTTTTTTTATTCAAAATATTGACAAACTTGCTTACCATGTCATCAACTATCTAATAATTAAATTGTGGGTGCGTTTTGCCATTTAACAACCTTTATAAGTTATTTTGATTTTGATCCATGCGAGATGGGCGCCACCACATTTGAACAAATACACAGTTCAGAGCCCTGTCAATCGGATTTACGCAAGTGTAAGTGACCAGTGTTATAGGTGAAAACTACACCGCAACAAAAATAATAAAATGCTTTCTCAAAAAGGCAAAATAACATACGAGTTTCTTAAATAATGATCATTAAAAACCAACAGACTGATGAAAATGCGGGACATTTTCTCAATATGCGACGTGCAGGATGGGGTGAAAATCAAGGCAATTTGTTTATGAAACCTTGATTAAAATTAAGATAAAACGTATACAAAACAAAATTCATTTAAAGGAAAGGCTTAATAATAGAAAACTTAATGAAGTGGTCAAAATCACTACTTGGATTTCTTCATCTCTTCAAAATTTCATTGTCTTTGACACATTACACATCTCTACAGTTGTCATAATCAATATAGCCTAGGTGTTATTTATAAATAACATTATACTATTTAAACATAGATATTAAACAAAATACATTGTTTAATGGCTAGAACAGGTATAGTAGGCTACAGTACAGAGAAATGCCATGTCTTGAGCAAGATTTGAGCGAAAAAATTTAATCATCAGTGGATCGCGTCTGCATAGAGCGGATTGAGCTGAGTGTCTGTTTCACTGCTCAGCTGTGCTCCTTATAGGCTCGTCAGTCATCAGAACCCAAAATAAAATGTAGATTTTGGTCACACTGCACTGCTACTTACTGTATACAGTTAGCTACTGGAAAAGCTACACTGTTTTAAAACTAACTGAGCTACTGAAAAATGTAGTTAAGCTAGTAGTGTCGCTAATTGTACCTCGCTACTCCCCAAGACTGTCTGCCAGTTATGTCAAGTCACTAAACAAACGTTCTTAATCCCATATGTGGTACCATACTCTCAGGGGCACAGAAAATAAAAATCCCATGTGGGACCGCTCAAAAGGTTAATAGAGAGCCACAACATTTAAAAAAAAAAAAAAAAATCTTCCGGTTGTCATGTCTCTATTGCCCACCAGTGGGGCGCATCCCACACTTTGAGAAACGGTGATGTAACCAAACGGTGTCACATTCACAAACCCTCAACTCTGGTCTCAAGGATGGTAACGTGTCCATTGTATGCACACTCTCGCCAAAATTAGGGAGTCATCCGGGAACTTTTTTCCTACTCTTTTAGGAGTACTGTGAATTCAGACATACAGCTCTGAAAAAAATTAAAGAGTACCTTCAGCGATTAGCATATGGCTTTACAGCAGTAGAAACAGTGGAAAAATAGTTGAATGATCATATCCCCCTGAGACGAGAGATTTATACATTTTATTTCTGGAAAAATTACACCGATGACGCAAAGTTTTTGTAACTTTACTGACTCCTGCTGCGTTTGTGCTGTGACACTCGTGCGGCAACTCACTCATTATATTGAACAGACACGTTCAGTTTTTAAATTGCAGTGTCTGTTCTCTAACTGAACTGATTTTAAAATGAACACTGTGGGAAAGTGATCCAGTCACAGTGATCCAGTAGCGGTGGCTTTGGGAGTGGCCTTGTTGGGCAGCGAAGCATTCTGGGAATTGTTGTCTTTCATCCCCATGAGACAAAAATATATTTTCTGTCTTTTCTCAGTCTAGAAAGCAGCAAATTCAAAAATAATTTCACATTTCTACTACATTAATGACCCAATTTAAATACAGATTCATCTTCCCAGCGCTGAAGGACCCCTTTAAGAGACCACTTAACATTGAGAGCTCCATGTTAAGTGGTCTCTTGATTTTTTTCCAGAGCTGTACTACTTTTGTCGCATACTGTTTTTTTCCTACAATATAGTAGGGAAGTATGAGATTTTGAATGCAGCCCAAGGCCCACTTTGTCAGGGACAATATTTGAAGGTTCCGCCTAGGGCTGGGCCATAGGGGACAAAGAAATTGTTCAAAACAAGTTAACCATTTTGTTTAGATTTTCCCTACTGGGATTGGGTGTGGATTTTCCCCATTGGGATTAAAGTACAATCAGAAACAAAAAGACAATATGGCAGTCGATTTATCACCCAGGCCTGGTTTCGCCTACTATATAGTAGGGAAGTATGGAATTTTGAATGCAGCCCAAGGCCCTGTTTGTCTGTGACAATATTAAAAAGCCCTTATATCCAAACTGATATGAACCACTTTTAGTCATTATGTTGTGATTTTTATTTATTTTAAATGTTATGTCTAAATAGATTTTATAGCATTTTCATTTCAGTTTAATACAGCAAGTTAAAGGGGGGGGGGTGAAATGCGGTTTTATGCATACTGAGCTTTTTACACTGTTAAAGACTTGGATTCCCATCCTAAACATAGACAAAGTTTCAAAAACTAAATTGGACGTTTGATGAAGTATTTCTGTGTCAAAAATACTCCTTCCGGTTTCTCACAAGTTTCTGAGAGTTTTTTTCGAGTATGGGTCGGCTTGACGTCGATAGAGCGGAAGGTCCTTGTATGGGCCGTACAGGCTCTTCTCCCGGAAGGGTGCGTGCGCGCGTGACTAGAGTGAGAGAGGAAATGAAGTGTGTTTTTGTGGGAGCGGTCCCAGCGATAAAGGTTCGCGGTCCTGCTTTGAAAACAGGCGGTGAGTAAAACTGCTTCAAATATCCATGTTGTCAGTAAACAACACGATTGTGTATAACGTTGTGTACAATTTATCAATGAAGCATGCGATCTATGGTGTGTGTTTAAATACATTTGTTTAGCTGACCAATATAGGTGTCAGTTTGTTTATTGTAAAACCACCCAAACATAAACCTAGCGTTCTCACAAAGCGTGCTTCTTCATTCAAATGCGCTAACGGTTACTCCATTGTTGTTCTATGTAACGTTACACTAGTCTGACGTGCAAAACCATTTTGCTTGCTACTGCGAAGGTTTAGTCGCATACAATAGTCCATAAACCGAATCATGTCCTTATAAACGGCGAGTAAACACACAAATGTTGACAGGCCACTAAATACAGTGGTATTCCTGTTCAATTTATTTCAGCCTCCGGATCTGATTCTGGATCATATAATTATTAGTTGAATCTGATTGATAGCCATGGTTCGTCACCGCTTTGTGTGCGCTCGTCATTCTTTAGCTCCGTCCATACGATACGCCTTCAGGCGCTCGTTTTTTTCCGGAAAGACTCGGTACAGCCCATATTTCTTTTATAAATATAATAAAACTAAAGACTGTTCAGAGATATGAAGGATGCAATACTACTCTTTAGGTACTCAAGATTGACATGAGATTGACTGAAAGTGAGTGTTTCACCCCCCCTTTAAACTACATAATGAGAAATGTTGCCTTGGCAAGCAGCTGAAATAAGTTAATTAAAACAAAATAAACACCTCTGCCCAATATTTATAATTTTGACTTCAGTACCCATTTCAACCGCTAGCAGTCAATATTACACACTGCACCTTTAAATGTAGGTTTTTGTTAACAAAAATAAGTCTGCTGAGAACCATTGTCCTAAAGCATGTTTGTGATGGAAACTCACACAACGGGCAGTGAGGGGCATCCCGTCTTTATCCCTCTCATCAGGGTCCAGCATCCCCAGCAAGACCGATAACTCCCTCTTGTCATCCGCTATGATGGGGAATGGCACAGGGGAGCAGGTTGTGTCTTGGTTAAATGACATAATGTCCTTGAGAGAGAGCAAAAGACACATGAACATGGGGTTATTTTTACCATTTTTGCATATTTCCGTCAGTCATCCTTGTGTGAAGCCTTAAAGAATATTGTAATTTTTGTATTATAAAAAAAACGTACTTAACAAAAACAAGGCCATAAACACTGGAAAATATTGGTTTATTGCTTTGGTTTACTATTAAGAGCATTAAGGTATGCATACACATTTGGATATTTGGATATAATGAAGAGTGCTGTGGTAAAACAGTCAGAGCACACTATGACTGATACCAAACGAAGCACGGCCTTGTGTGAACCGAGTGTCTGCAGCATTCACATGAATTCAGCAAGAGTTCAGCCAAAGGTGTGTGTGGGTGTGTAAGTTTGCCTGCATGTCCGGTAAAAGCGTTAGCGTTAAAACAGACAGACCGTAAAGTAACAGCAGCAAAAGCTTGACAAATAGTGCATGTATGTGCCACAACTTTATACAAACTAGCATTGATGCATTTCCAAAAACATTATGAAACTCTTGGGCAATATCAGACACTTGATTTCTTGTAACAAGATATCGGTCCTGTTCAGGATCTTAGGGAGATTTTCAGAGAAAGCCAGCTGCACAAATTCTTTTCTTTTGGGATTACAGTAAGGTGATTTTGTCTGAACCAATCAGAGAAGTCCTCTATGTGTGTATCTAAGGGCTACAGGCCAGTGATTGGATACTCAGGCTACAAGAGTCTAAAAACAATGCAGCGTCTATGAATGTTAAGCAGCCAGGGAGGCCCATGTGACATCTGAAACATCTGTTTATGAGTATCATACAATCTTACATGAGTGTACACTACCGTTTAAAAGTTTGGGGTCAGTAAGATTTAGTCAGTAACAATAAGGTTTTTTTTAAAGAGTTCTCTTCTGCTCACAAAGGCTGCATTTATTTGATAAAAAAAAGAAACTAATATTACAATTTAAAATAACCATTTTCTATTTTAATATATATGTTATAATGCAATTTACTCCTGTGATGCTAAAGCTGCACTTTCATCAGCATCATTACTCCAGTCTTCATTGTCACATGATTTTTCAGAAATCATTCTAATATTACGATTTGCTGATACGATAACTATGTAATTAATGTTAATCAAATAAAATAAGGAGAAAAATCATTCACTGCTATTGAATAACATTTGTAACTTTAAAAAGAATTAATCTATATGAAGAATGTGTTTTTTAACTGCACAGATACAGCAATTACTACATTTCTGTATGTTAACCTGGTTTGGTAAACCATTTTACAAGTAAACAATATTAATCAGTAACATTGTATGTGTCATATCTGCACACCTCACTCCATTTACGGTGGTCCTCCACACTGTCAATGGACAGTGCGATCATCTTAACGCCGCGTTTCTTAAACTCATCGTGAAGCTTTGCAGCACGGGCTAGTTCAGTCGTACAAACTGGAGTGAAGTCACGTGGGTGAGAGAACAAGATACCCCATCTAAAAAGAGAAAGAAAAAAAAACAAGATGGAAGCCAAGATTTACATATTCTCAAAAGATATACAGTAAATGATAACTTTACCGATTTTCAACCAGCTTTGTATTGTTACGGAGTCTGTACTAGAAGCATCTGTAAATGAACAACGGTTACTCTTTCGGTGTTACCAGCAAAGAGATCTCATTTATTTGTAAGCAAAAGACTGTACAGAACTTTTTTTTTTTTTTTTTTTTTTTTTTTTTTTTTTTTTTTGGAACCCCTGCTCACAGACAGTCAGATCAAGCCCAGTGCATTATGGGTGTTGACATTTTTCAACAAGAAACAAGATGGGGAGATAAAATAGTCATTGATTACAAATTCACACTTGTTTTTCTACAAGGTAAAGAGTAACCACTGCCAGGTTGAACCATTATAGAACATTGCAGTCTGGATATCATCTAGTGTATAGACAATTCATTATACTGGGATTGTGGATTATGTCACATGTTTTTCAAGATTAAAGGAAAAGAATGACTCACTCCCTGCAGACGTGAATTTGAGCATGTTGGATAAGATTCTCTTTATCTATCTGGGAAGTTACTGGAATCTCCCATTAGCTATATAAATGTAATCTCCATTCGGCCAGAGAGATTTTCTGTATTGTTTTGTAGAAAAGCAAAGGCAGCACTTCTTATTCAAAGCCAACATCTGTTTTGACTGCTGTTAAAGAAACAGTGTCAGACTCTCTGGAGGTCATGTCACAATTACGTGATCATCACAATGAAAGGATATTCAAACTCCTGCAAAATCAGATTTGATGACCCATCTTAAAGGGATAGTTCAACCAAAACTGAAAATGTTCTCACCCTCAAGCCATCCTAGGTGACCTTCTTTCAGACGAATACAATCGAAATTATATTAAATGTCCTTGCTAATCCAAGCTTTATAATGGCAGCCCAAAATTAGAAGCCAATAAAAAGTGCATCTATCCATTACCATTATAAACGTGATCCACATGGCTCCAGGAGGTTAATAAAGGCCTTCTGAAGCGAATTAATGGATTTGTGTTAAAGTAAAATATTCAGCTTACAGCCTTCCATGTAGACAGCACGCAACCTTTATAATTACTAACAGCTGTCAGTAATTCAATAAATGCAATCTCAAAGTTCCACTATATTAATCAGTGAAGCTTGTATACGATAAATCTCTGGACAAACACTCGAGCTGTAAGTGGATTCCAAATTCAACACCTGTGATTGTCCAATTGCATTGTAGAAATCTATAAACATATCTGTGATTGGCTACATTACTCACCGAAGCGAAAACACGTAAATGTAATCATTTGATTAGTGCAAAAACAGATACACACTGGATCTTTTGCTAGCTCCTTTTCGCTAATAATACGCTATTATTACGAATTCTTACAGAGGATTGCATATCCTAGACAAGTTTTGGGGAGCTTTTCCCTCTAAAAGCAGAAGCAGCAGCATGTGGCAGTGGTTTGAGTGAGAAAATGACATGCTATCAGGGTTTTTCCTGGGTCAGAAATGGCCTTTGGTGGTGGCTGACCAGACATGGTCATCCACACACGCACACATGCGCTCACACAACAGCAGTAAAAGTACCTACCCGCATTATTCCAGTCTAAACTTTTTTTTCGGTAATTTTCTACACATTATCAATATAAATGCTCAAAATAAATACATGGAAATACTGTGGATTATTAAAACTAATTCTTACTAACCACTCTTGTTTAATGGGTTAAGCACACTTGCATGTGTTGTAAGTTAATGGTTACACACAGATTCATGAGTTCCATGTTGGACAGATCAGTTCATTTAAATGAACCGGTTCAAATGAGTCATTAGTTTGCAAATCGGACGCGTTATATGTGAACTCCGACCGTTAAAACAACGCCAAAGATTTTTCAACACAGAAAACACTTCATAGGGATACTTTTCAGTTTATTTGAAAGTATGGTTTATGTCAGCTGCGTGTGCAAAACGTATGTCAAAAGAAGTGCGTTTTCACATCCAGCAGGAATTCAGGGAAAATATGACATTGGCCGTAGTATAAATGATTTGAACTATGAGAGGCGTTAGACTTTCCTCGCAAGTTGAATACTGAAAGGGTTAGATATAAAACCCATCGATCACGTCACCTCAGTTCCAGCCACGTCCCTCCTCTTTTGCCCATTTTCTATTATACGGGAGTGACTGCCATGACAAGATGGCAATGGCCAGCTACACCCTACTTTACACTTCAAAACTTCTCTTCAGAATACTATGGGTGATGTCACTAACATTACTTCCATATTTTTTGCAGTCTATAGGTGACAGTTTAAAATGGTCAAAAACAGGAAGATTTTGAATGCTTACAAAACTTAAAATAGGGAAGTGCAGAACAAAGCGTTGCCAAACATTTTTAGCATCTTCTGCCCTCACTTCCCTAGGGCTGGACCTCTTAGAGGCGGATGTTTGGCTTGAAATGGGGTCCACAGACAGGCCCCCTTTTCTGTTAGATAATCCATTAAAGCGACAAATGAGAACAGTTACACAACCTGAATATAACAAATACAACATTTCAGGTCAGTTCATTGGCCTCAGCTTGCGGAACAAAACTCATACTGTTTATATGCAGATCCGTAAAGTTATACCATGTATCCAATACTGTCATTTGCACATGGGTTGTAGATGTGCATGTGCCATTATAAATTTCCATCATATGAGTTTAATATACACTAGATATCAACTTCTTTATAGTTTAAAATTATTGCAAGTTGTAAAGTATATGCTATTGTTGGCCAGCTCTGAATGTGATTAAACTATGACGATACCGAATTAGTCTTTTCATCCCATATGTGACATACGTATATCCAAGTGAAATGGCTTCTCGAACAAGAAAAAATAAAAAATGTGCGGTAGGATTTGATTTTGTCCATGGGGAACTGTTTGGATGATTGTGGTTTGCAATCGCTTGCTATGATGTCATGCAAGTGACAGGTTGTCCAACCCCTTTATTACAGTAAGCACAATGTCAATAGTCTCAGCCTCAGGGCCACTGGCTGAACGTCTGATTCATATGGCACTCTTAAGGATTTTCAAAGTCACCATCTGATTGGTTGAATTCTACAGCATTTCCAGGAGGAGTAGGGCACATTCTTGAACTGTAGTTTTCAAAAGTATGTGAAGTTCATGGCAAAGACTCTTTAAAATACGTCAAAGTTTTAGCATGTTATGTAGTGACAAGGTTACATTGCCACACCCCTAAACATGATGCAAAACAAAATTAACTGTGATATAGTCGCTTTACATGTCAGCCAGACGGCCTCTGGGTCGTGATTTGTCCGTTGATTTGTCCATTTTGATTTCATGGTGACATTAGGATATTGCAAGCAATGTTTTTCTTAAAGGCTAATTACAAACACAATTGAGCACTTTATATTTAAGTCATTTCAAATCTAAACTTTACAGCCACTTATTTTAATTACTATTAATGAAAAGAAAACAGTTTTGGCAGAATAGGGGGGGACTTCCAAACACTTCACACCCTTGCCAACATCTTAACAATACGCACATTCAGGGGTTGACATGAACACCCGCCAGCCCGCCCACCAAATGCGGTTAGATTTCAGCTGTGGCGGGTAAGGCAGCCACTCCCACTAGCCAGTTTGGTGGTTGAATATAATTTCAGCCTTCAGCAGACAGGTAGACCTACCTGTCTGTCTGTCTCCAACATGGAGTATCTCCCATGAACACAGTCGATTATGGCTTGAGTGTACACAAACAGGAGGGTCCATGCATTAAGCAGCCAGATTAAATACCTGTCTGTCATTAAAGGTTAATCAAACAACTAGAGATGTTAAAGGGATACGTCACCGCTTTTTATATTAAACTTTTATTCCCTTAACTAAGACGAGTTGATACGTACCTCTCGTCTCAGTGCGTGCACTTAATCGCTCTGACGTGCGGAGACATTCTGATAGCATATAGCTTAGCCCACTAAGCCCAGTTCATTCACTATGGTACCAAACAGAGATCAAGTTACAAGCGACCAAACACCTCCACATTTTCCCTATTCAAATAGTTACACTAACAGTTGAACGACCAAGTATTGTGACATAAAATAAAACTTGGCGCTTAAAAAAATAAAATAAAACAAATGGTGTTTGGGGGTAAAATGAGTGTTATTTTGGCAAGGTTGCCTGCTAAAATTCACACTCATGGGTCTATATATCACATAATAGTCGCTTCAACCCGCGGACATAAAACAGTGCAATTGAGCTCTGTTGACATTTGACAATGCGTCGATTCGTTGCTCTGATTGGTTGTTGGTCTATCCAATTGATGTCTTTTCTGGTTTGGTTGAAAAACACTCCATAATCACAGCCCAATGGAGCAGTTTCAGACTCATATTCTGGCTAAAAATGAGTATGACCACGTCAGGCTAGTAAATTTAAGCATGCCAAAGTCAACTTCATTAATAGAAAATGTCATTTCCAAACAGCAAAATTGTGGCCAGTGAAAATACTGAGTGGCTAAATTTGCCACTAGCCACAGTTCCTGGTGAGCAAAAAAGTTCTGTCATCATTTACTCAACCTCAAGTTGTTCCAAACCTGTATGAGTGTCTTTGTTCTGCTGAACACCAAAAAAATAAATAAAATTAAAAAAAAAAAAGATATTTTGAAGAATGTTTGTAACAAAGCAGAGAGAGTAACCATTGACTACCATAGTATTTTTTCCTGTTATGGTAGTCAATGGTTACTCTCTCTCTGCTTTGCTACAAACATTCTTTAAAATTTGTGTGTGTGTTCAGTAGAACAAAGAAACTACAGACTACAAACATACAGGTTTGGAACAATTTGAGGGCGAGTAAATTTCTCTAATTTTTGGGTGAACTATCCCTTTAATGTCAAGCCCTGCTCACATTGTTATGCCAACTCTTACAGCCAGTGACTAGGCACATTTTACAATCCCCCTTCGAAACATTTAGTACACAAAAGCAAATGGTTTAAAGAAAAATTCTGTCTGCAGAATTGCAGTTCTGACATAACTTTTGAGAAATGTGCTATTAATTGCAATGAAACATTGGCATATAAAAAAAAATAATCCGTCTGTAGCAACATTTATTAAAATTGAATTAATATAATATATTAGTTATGAATTGCACAATAGTGTTTGCTTTGTGCCATTATACGGAGTTCATACCTGTGCTACCGCATCATGAAATAAAACCAGGGTTTGCACTATCATAGTCAGATAAAAGGCTTCCTATAAACAGATTACTTATGTTTTAAATTTAACGTGAGACGTTTTGTAATTTACGCTCTTTTAAACCAGATGTCATAAAGACCATGTTGTCAGACCATGTTGTCATAAAGTTAAATAATAAATAAAGTTAAATAATATTAAATAAATAAAACAAATGACAGATTACTTGTAACGTTAGAGATATGATTTTAAATTATAACGCTGCATATAAAAAGTTTCAGTCTCCATATAAACCGTATTATTAATGTATCAGGTCATGTTTACAACGCACTTCAGTCACCTGATGGTCATGAGTGAGTGAAATAAAAGCACATTAAACGTGAATTACAGACGTTATCGAATCAGGCCTACTCGCTCTGAAACAAAAATGCAATTGAGCTAACGTTACTTACGAATTTCCCAAGAATTCATGAAATTTTATTTTGCCGATTGTAGTCTCTGCTTCAAAGTCAGGAAACACGTCTCCCAACAGAATTCCAGGCATGGCTTTTCTCCGCTGTACTGATCTCTCGACGACACATGTAACAGAATGGAGAGGTTTTATCAGGAAGACAGTGGGCGGACGACGATTCTGATTGGACGAAACACCGTCACGACTCGAGTCACATCCCTGAGTTCAAAGATTAAATTCAACCTTAAGGCTTCTATGTCAATTTAACAATCCCAAATAAACATATATCATTTAATTAAAATAGACAGCAACCCCGTATTCATTATTATAATGATTGTGTTATGAGAGATCAGTGGTGGTACTTATAGGGACCGATAGGGACAGTTCACCCAAAAAATTGTAATACTGTTACTCACCCTCAAGTTGAACACAGAAGAAGATATTTTGAAGAATAATGGTGGGGGGTAGGCTAAACAGTTGATGGACCCCACTGACTTCCATGGATGTCCATCAACTGTTTGGTTACCGACATTCTCCAAAATATATACTTTTGAGTTTTAAAAGCAAAACAAAGAAATTCATACAAGTTTGGAACAACTTGAGGATGAGCAAATGATGACAGCATTTTCATTTTGGGTGAACTATATTAACACAAGCTTTAGTTGTTTGCATTTTTTAATAATAATGTATTTATTCTAATATCACGTTAGGTATAACACAGACTCATCGCATCATAAAACACAAAGGATAAACAAATTATGCAGTGATCTGTCTTTAAAATGCTAACATGATGTGTTAAACATTCAATATTTCAGCCTGAGTTAAAAAACTAAAAAGTTTTATTGAAAGGTTTTTTTTTAGGCTATTGCTTTAAGTCCACTCGTTTGATCGCAGTTTTAAGCAATATAGAATAACTAAATTAATAATGAAAATGATTAAATTAACTAAATAATCAAATAAATTTGATTAAAATAATAAACTTATTAAAATAAATAACATTTCTAATATATATATATATATATATATATATATATATATATATATATATATATATATATATATATATATATATATATATATATATATATATATATATATGGGTGTTTCTGCAACTACGGGCACTTTTGACTATCCCAATTTTTAAAAAATCAACCTTTTTGAATTTACATTTTAACCATCATGGTCTGTAATACATATAACAATGTACACAAAATGTAATGTAGTCGTTAAGATTTTAATCTGGAACATGTTTATTTTTTATGTTTTTTGGGTCATCTTCTTAAAAAGTGTCCTTACCGCAACGTTACAATAACGTTCATTTCATACATTTTCCTTTATTTGTTTCAAAAAAAAAAAAACATATTTAAATAGCTTTTTCAAATTTTACGCAGTTTTGTAAATACTGATATAAAATAATAATATACAAAATAGGGAATTTCATGTTTTTTTCTATGCCATGTAAAAAAATTACAGAAACCTTAGATGTCAATTGTCTCCATACGCACAAAATTTAACATTTATTTTTTTTTGTAACAGATTTTGCAATTTCAATGTGTAAATCATGTCAGCTTAAGTGTTACAATATTTTTTTTGCAAATTAAAATGTGAAAAAAATAGAAATAGAGCAGTGCTGCGGTAATGACATCTTGTATCGGTAAGGACACAATGTTAAAGTGCCACGAAATCAAAAACAGGCTAAAGAACAACAGTAAAAGAAACAGGTATTGCATGCAAGATACTGCAAAACTGCTACTAAATAACTCTTTTAATTAACTCTTTTAACTGCTTTAAAAACATTTACATTTACATTTAATCATTTAGCAGACGCTTTTATCCAAAGCGACTTACAAAAAAGGGGAGAGCAATAGAAGCAACGAAACAAACAAGGGCAACAGCTTGTAAGAGCTGTAAGAAGTCTCAGTTAATAAGTACAGTACACTATTTTTTATTTTTTTTATTTTTTTTGGGACAAACAAACAAAAATTAATGGAAAGTTAAGTGCTAAAAACTGTCTCCTAAAGTTGATGCTGCACAAACCTTAGTAATAAAATAACACAAACCCATAGCACTAACAACATCTCACCACAAAAATGTTTCTCATTAATGTACACACAGCACCCCATAATGTCAGAAAAACACAGAATTGTTGAAATTTTTGCAGATTTATTAAAAAAGAAAAACTGAAATATCACATGGTCCTTAAGTATTCAGACCCTTTCCTCAGTATTTAGTAGAAGCACCCTTTTGTTCTAATACAGCCATGAGTCTTTTTGGGAAAGTTGTTCACACCTGGATTTGGGGATCCTCTGCCATTCCTCCTGCAGATCCTCTCCAGTTCTGTCAGGTTGGATGGTAAATGTTGGTGGACAGCCATTTTCAGGTCTCTCCAGAGATGCTCAATTGGGTTTAAGTCAGGGCTCTGGCTGGGCCATTCAAGAACATTTTAAGGGTCATTGTCTTGTTGGAAGGTGAACCTTCGGCTCAGTCTGAGGTCTTGAGCACCCTGGAGAAGGTTTTCGTCCAGGATATCCCTGTACTTGGGCGCATTCATCTTTCCCTCGAATGCGACCAGTCGTCCTGTCCCTGCAGCTGAAAAACACCCCACAGCATGATGCTGCCACCACCATGCTGGTGATATTTTTCTCCACACATACCACTTAGAATTAAGGCCAAATGTTCTATCTTGGTCTCATCAGACCAGAGAATCCTTATTTCTCACCATCTTGGAGTCCTTTAGGTGTTTTTTAAGCAAACTCCATGCAAACTGTCATGTGTCTTGCACTGAGGAGAGTCTTCCGTCGGGCCACTCTGCCATAAAGCCCTGACTGGTGGAGGGCTGCAGTGATGGTTGACTTTTACAACTTTCTCCCACCTCTGCATTTCTGGAGCTCAGCCACAGTGATCTTTGGGTTCTTCTTTACCTCTCTCACCAAGGCTCTTCTCCCCGATAGCTCAGTTTGGCCAGACGGCCATCTCTAGGAAGGATTCTGGTCATCCCAAACGTCTTGCATTTAAGGATTCTGGAGGCCACAGTGCCAAGTGGAGCAGAAATGTTTTTGTAACCATGGCCAGATCTGAGCCGTGCCACAATTCTGTCTCTGAGCTCTTCAGGCAGTTCCTTTGACCTCATGATTCTGAGCTGCTCTCATGATGTGAGCTGTAAGGTCTTATATAGACAGGTGTGTGGCTTTCCTAATTGAGTCCAATCAGTATAATCAAACACAGCTGGGCTCAAATGAAGGTGTAGAACCATCTCAAGGATGATCAGAAGAAATGGACAGCACCTGAGTTAAATATATGAGTGTCACAGCAAAGACTCTGAATACTTAGGACCATGTGATATTTCAGTTTTGATTTTTATAAAAATCTGCAAAAATGTCAACAATTCTGTGTTTTTCTGTCAATATGGGGTGCTGTGTGTACATTAATGAGAAAAAAAAAAACCTTAAATGATTTTAGCAAATGGCTGCAATATAACAAATACTTTCCGTACCTACTATAATATATGTATATATATATATATATATATATATATATATATATATATATATATATATATATATATATATATATATACTTCAGTACTAATACTGTCATTTAATTTAAAAAGAATGTAAAGTAAACCTTGAATTTGTCTCTACCGCAACACAAGGTCTTTACCGCAACACCTACATTTGCTGCGGTAAAGACATGTTGCGGTAATGACATTTTTGCTAATATTTTAGCTAATTGCAGCTAGCAAGGCCTACTACATTAGTTTTGACTCTTAGCATCTTAATATACAATAATTTAACAGTAATTTACATTTATTTTTTAAATGTAGTCCAAAATACACAGATATTAAGCTGAATGGTAAGGACGCACAATAAATACTAGAGCAGAAAAGATCATGTTTACCTTATTTTTTTGGCATCTTCTGAGTGAGGTAGTGTGGTGGCCCAGTCTGTCAGCAATGTGCTCAAGTGATAATTTCTGTTTCCATAAAAACTAGACTTGTTTGTGTTTAATGACATTTCATAATAAAAGTCTTTTTTCATTGTTGCGGTAAAGACTCAAAAGTGTGGGACAGGCACATTTAGGTTAAAAAATCATAAAAATGATCAGTAAATAATACAAAGAATTTTAAGATGATTTAAATGAATCTGTATATTAAACAAGTCCATTTGAAATAATATCAAATTTTAATTAAATTAGCTTATGTTATGTTTCTCAACATTGAGACCACAGGTGTGGGACACTAACAAAAATGGTGTTTTGAGCTATAAACGCTTCATAATATTATATTAAATCATATTACTCAGTAATTATATTTTTTGTCAAGGTGTGTAATGGCACTGTGAATATATTTATAAAGCATCATATGACAAATTTTAACATAAATCTAAAATTTCACTGCTGGGACTTAAAAGTGCCCGTAGTTGCAGAAACACCCATATATATATATATATATATATATATATATATATCATATTTGGGGTTAAATAATTGTTGTAATGTAAATACGTTAATTTATTTTGTATTTTAGTCACATGGTTGAATTATGGTACAATTTCTCCCAGTGTGCACTGCGCAGAGAGCTGTTGTTCAAAGATGGCGCTGCAGGGTAGTCCAGTCAGACGAGTTCTCTCTCAACTGTAAAACTATGACCTGAATAAAGACGCATCCGAACGCTATTTAATAAAACAGAAGACATTCCAGTAATCTCGGACTAGTCTGTCTTGGCATAAGTGAAGTAAAATGCCTTCTCCTAAAGCGCGGAGCGGCTCGGGGCGCAGCGGCAGCGTTCCGTGTGCCGGTGGAAACGGGCGCTACGAGTTCATTTCTCTGAGCCGAACTCCTCCGCCGCACCTGCTGCAGAGGCAGGGCTCCGATCCCACATCGGCTCGTCTTCGAGCATCCGAGAGCCCCAACCGACGACGCGGCTCGGGTTCGTCCACCTCTTCCACCGGCGGGCAGCAGTTACCGGAGGAAGACTGCATGAAATTAAACCCGTCTTTCATCGGGATAGCGCTCAGCTCTCTGCTGGCCATCGACCTGTGGCTGTCGAAGCGGCTCGGGGTGTGTGCCTGTGAGGACTCGTCCTGGGGCAGCGTGCGGCCGCTCATGAAGCTCATCGAGATCTCTGGACACGGGATCCCGTGGCTGGCCGGTGCCGCGTACTGCCTGTATAAAAGCGACAGTGCCGCCGGTCAGGAGGTCATGCTGAACCTGCTCATGGGTAATGCGCTCTTATTGTTACAAAGAAATGTATAGACCAGGGATTTTTGAATTTTTTTTAGATGCCAAAGGACCCCCAAAATATGATTATCCTCATTTGAGGGAGCCCCCCATCCTACAATGTAACTGGTAGTTATATATTTTTAAGCATAAAGACCCCCCAAAAAACAGTGTGCTAGTGCTGTGAACGATTTAAATAAAAATAGTACATGTTATTTTTGTTATTTAAATGTTTTGATTTATTTAAATCAAAATGTATGAAATCAATTTAATTTTAATAAAATGTCTATATAGTTAATTAGATTTGTTTTCTTTATTTGTGCTGTCAAATCAATTATATGCACACAAAATACAATTTCGTGTTTACATAATATGTGTGTGTGTGTGTATTTATAATAATTATACACATGTACACATATATTATGTAAACGCAAAATGTGATTTTTGGATGTGATTTTAATCGATTTGACAGCACTAATAGTATATTTTTATTCATGTTTTACGAACCTCTTTAGTTAGAACATTTCCACTGACCCCTAGTACTCTTGTGGCCCTGTGGGGTCCCTGGGCCCCCTTTTAAAAAAACCTTGCTATAAACTCGCTGATGAGTTTGTAAATCAACTGGAATTTAGAAACGTAGATGCTCTTGCAGTGGAAATCAATGGAGGAAGATGATCAGAGTGTTTAAAATTAGAAACGTGTAGCAGTTATTTTTTATTTATTTTTCTATAGAAAATGTTTGTAGAAAATGTTACTTGTGCTGTAAAGGCTAAATGGCCTTTGGGTGGTCTGATGTGAGTGGTGTTTCTTTTTTTTTTCTTTTTTCTTTTTAGTAAACCCTTTTCCTTGAATCCTTGTGTATATCATGCAAAAGTTACATATTCTGAATGATCTTTCATTTTGTGGAAAGAGTCAACATGATTTATCCACTTATCCTCAGAATATATATATATATATATATATATATATATATATATATATATATATTATTTATTTATTTATTTATTTATTTATTTATTTATTTTTAAATCATGGCATGATCATCCATACATCTGCATCTTCCCTTTTGTTTAGCCACAGCTGATATCCATCTAATAGTCTAGATTTTTTTTTGTTGGTTTCTTGCACTTCTGCATTCCCCACTCTTTCTGGTCCTTTTTCAGGCTCATTTTCTTCTCTGATGTAAGAAGCCAATCATAACCCACTTCCTCTCCTCCTGCTTTCCCAATGAAACATCCCTGATCTTTTCTTTTGGACCTCTCTTTCCTTCAAGTGTTTTCAGTGCCAGGGGGATCTGCAGGTGAGGCAGTTTTCCATTCATTCTGACTTTCCTTTATTGATGTGGCTTATTGGCAACCCATTTAAAATGTAAAAGGCTTCCTGCTTGTTGCTGCCAAGAGATCCAGATTTATTAATCATGATTCTCAGCAGTATTTCCAGAGGAAAAAAATGGAGCGATAATCACTCACTTACTGATCCCACGACGGCAATTATGTCATCCCACTGACACTCTTGTTGCTTTGACATCCCATTCACTAACATTGACAGGTTTTACGAATGAGCTGAATGGCCTACTCGGCTGGTTTTTCTGAAATACAGAGATATACACTCGTCCTGCAGCCATGCTTGATCTCTTTCCAGTGGTAATCTGTCACGGCTCTTTTTTTTTTTCGCCAAGCGATTCGCTCGGTTTAACATTTAATTCATCATGGTAATCACAAGCCTTGTGTTCAAAGGCAGCTGTAATCAATCAAAAAGTATTTTGAAAAGACCTTTCCACTCATTACTGTGGAAAAAATGTATTTCATGCTAAATCTGTGTAGATGACCATGATGAGTGAAATGGTTCCCATCAACAGACCCTACTGAAAATGGGTCTATATATAATCTCTGTTGTTACAAGAATACCTTTAAAAAAAATCTGCCAAACATGATTGATCAGCTTTAGAGCTTGCAACACAAATGATAAGCTTGATCTAAGAATCGGTTTGCATTCAAAGAAAGCGGGGTTATGATTACAATACATTTAAAAAATAATATTCAAAATGTCTGGGGATTATGACCTCTCAGAAGTGTCTCGCACCATTGTGTTCCCAAACACCAGGTGTCCGCCTCCTAGTGCAGAATAACAAGGCTTGCTCCAAGGCGCAAGTCATTTATAATGAATGAAAAACAAGCCACTGTGGCTTCTCCGATTGCTGAAACTTCCATATTTATCACAGCTATTATGTGCCAGTTTCCTAGGAAGTGACGAGTTTGTTTTGTTGAACACATGGGGTGGAAACCATGCTTTTTTCGCAAATGTTTTATGCAATATTCCAGTTTTGTGCACAGGTTAAATTCACAGCTTTGGAAACATTGGCTGGACGCATTTGGCTCTGAAACGAGCAAGCGAGTGTGCTGTGTTTAGAGAAAGGTGGTAAAAATGTATGTGTGTTGTTGGCAGATAAATCATATTAAGTGCTTGTTGCTGAAATTGCCATTGCTTCATTGGATTATCACTTTGCTTTTTATTGCCCATGTATATACAACTCTGCATGCAAAAATACCAGGATATCCAACAAATGTATTGCATTACTAGTGTTTATGGAAACAAAAAGCAGAAGCAGTTATAGTTGTGCATTTAAATTCACAGTCTGTAATGAATGTGATTCATTAAATATGGTGTACTGTAAAACTGATTTAAGAACAAATGACTCATGATGAGCCAGTTCTTTTATTTTTGTTTTTATGAAGAATACATTTAGTAAATAAAATAATTTATATCATAAAAAGAGAAATCTTCCCAAATTGTATGCCAGCACAATGACCATTATAACAGAAATATACCCAAATAAATCATAATTGAATTCAAATGAATATAGGAAATCTCTATTGCGTGGCCATTAAATTATCCATCTATTGCATTAGTTCCCAAATTTGTCAGCCAATCCCCTTACATTAAAATATGTATTTGAAGTTAATATTTCAATGATTTAACATGTGTTCAAAGTTTCCTTAAGTTGGCTAATGGTCACTATGCTAGTAGACTTTCCCATTGTTTCACAGGTTTAAGCCTAATCCCAGACTAAAATGCATGTTTGAACTGTTTTAACTAAAAGAAACTTGCACGTACATAATCTTAAAATATGCTATTGTTTTTTTTTTTTGTTTTTTTTTGTTTGTTTGTTTGTTTTATTAACACCATTAATGTTTTCTTCTAAGGTACATTTATAAAAGCTATTTAAATGTTATAATTGAACTAAGGCCTAATCCTGGCTTAAAGGGTTAGTTCACCCTAAAATGAAAATTATCCCATAATTTACTCATCCTCAAGTCATCCTAGGTATATATGCAGTGGTGGGCTGTCAGGGCCACCAGGGCCTTCTCTGCTGGCCCTGCCAAAATTGTGTGTGTGTGTGTGTGTGTGTGTGTGTGTGTGTGTGTGTGTGTGTGTGTGTGTGTGTGTGTTTGTGTGTTACGATTATATTTCCAGAAACTATGTATTTATTTTTTGTGAGGCTGAGCTGTATTTTCCATATGTCATCATCTAAACGCATCACTGCTCCGAGGACCAGCACTAGTGGAATAGCTAGCCTTCCATTGAAGCTGGTATTTTCCATTGGACCATAACTTTGACTGACGTGGGTCATCAGCCAATCAAATTTTGATGTGTAGTGATAGAACGGCCCAGAGGCCCAGCGATGTGTTGGCGCGCTACCCTCCGCTGATGTCATCAGCCATTTGAACTTTTCGCGGGTTGTGAGCGATCTATGTGAAATCAGCTATGGTCCCCGCGGATGGCTGACTGCGTTGGAATGATCGATCCTGATTGTCAAGCCGGTAATGATAGCTAACAAGCGGTGTTTTTTTCTGTTTATGTTGATGTTCTTGTTGGTCCTCGTTTTTGTTTGTTTAAGAGTATTTGTGCCAGTGAGCTGATTTTGATTCATTTCACCATTTGCCTAAACGGTGACACGTGAGTACAGTGGTAGGCTATCATCAATAAATAGTCAAATTGCTTATTTGTCTCACCGCATATACTTTTTGCTTGGCCCCTTCCCAACGAACACTTTGAAAGCGAGGTTCGTAACAGTTTTGCGTACAGTGTATTATTGTATTTGTAGTGTGTGTGTGTTGGTGGGGGGGGGGGGGGGGGTTGTTATGGCGACGGCGTGGGGTGAGTTGATCGTTAGTGAAGGCCCTGACTGAAACCCCACGGTACGCTACTGTATATATGACATTTTGCTTTTAGGAAAATAAAAGTGGAGTTCTATTATATAAGTTCTGGCTAATCCATGACACAGTGGCTTGCCACAATGCTGCACCACAATGGCAGTGATTGTTGCTTTGTTTTTGAAGTCTATAAAAATCTGTCTGCCAAATAACATGGTCCTCATGGCTCCGGGAGATTAGTAAATGTCTTCTGAAGTAAATTGATGCATTTGTGAAAGAAAAATATCCATATTTTAAACTTTATAAAGTAAAGTTTCGGCCGAGTGCATTCTGTATTAAGTTTATGTAAAAAGTGTTAAAAGTGCCTCTGTGTTTCAAAGGCTTTCGGGACCAGTTACGCTCGCATCTTGAACTCCGAGAAGGCACTTTCAACACTTTTCCATGGAAGGCAATCGGCCAGAACTTTACTTTAAAAAGTTTGAAATATGGATATTTTTCTTATACAAATGTATATGTATTCACTTCAGAAGGCCTATATTAACCACCCGGAGCTGTGTGGAGCACGCTATTTGATTTACAGATGCATTTTTATGGACCTCAAAAACAGAGAAACAATCCCTGACATTATAAAGCTTGGATTAGCCAGGATTTTTATAATATAACTCCACTTATATACTTCTGAAAGAAGAATGTCATATACACTTAGGATGACTTGAGGGGGAGTAAATCATGGGCTAAGTTCTTTTGAACTGTCTCTATTTTTAGTAAGTGTTTTATTTTGACGTCAAAATAAATAAAATAAAAACGTAATTATATATATATATACACACAGATATTGAAAACTGCATTTAAACTCAAACAGGTCGTTCATCAGCTGATCAAAAGTTTAAGACCATAGCCCAAAATAAACGCACAACAGTACTAAACGTGTCAAAAAAGGACTCAGTAGTGAGTAGCCCCACCGTTCTTGTTGATCACTTCAAAAACTCGTTTCGGCATGCTTGATGCGACTGTTTCCAGGAGGCTGTTGGGAACGTTCCTCCATGTGGTGAAGATGGCTTCACGAAGGGCATCCATGGTCTGGAACTGACGTCCATTTTTGTTACCTTCCCTTGCCATCCATCCAGAAATGTTCTCAATGAGATTTAGATCACGGTAACACGTAGGATGGTCTAAAAGAGCAACGTTATTCTCCTGGAAGAAGTCCTTCATCAGGCGGGTGACGATGAATTGCAGCGTTGTCCTGTTGAAAGACCCAGTCATTACCGCACAGGCGGGGGCCCTCGGTCAAGAGGGATGCCCGCTGCAACAGATCCACATAGCCAGTCGCCGTTTGACGCCCCTGCACAACCTGAAGCTCCATTTTCCCATTGAAGGAAAAAGCACCCCAGATCATGATGGAGCCTCCTCCACTGTGCCGCGTAGAAAACATCTCGGGTGGGATCTCCTTGTCATGCCAGTAACGTTGGAAGCCATCAGGACTGTCCAGGTTAAAAAAATTCTCGTCAGAGAACAAAACTTTCTTCCACTTTTCAATGTCCCATGTTTGGTGCTCTCTTGCAAATTCTAAACGGGCAAGTTTGTGTCATGGGAGGAGACGTGGCCTTTATAAGACGTTTTTTGTTCTTGAAGCCCTTCTCTGGCAGATGACGTCTTATGGTTATTGGGCTGCAGTCAGCATCAGTAAGGGCTTTAATTTGGGTTGAGCATTGACCTGTGTCTTCACGGACAACCTGTTGGATACTGCGGTTCAGTGCAGGTGAAATCTTTTTGGGTCTACCACTTGACTTTTTTGTCCCATAACTCTCAGGATTTTTAAAGAAATGTAAAATCACTGTCTTACTGCGTCCAACCTCAGCATCGATGGAGCGTTGCGAAAGGCCTTGCTTGTGCAGCTCAACAATCCTGCCACGTTCAAAGAGAGAAAGCCTTTTGCCTTTGCCATCAGGAGATCTTGACAATATGACTGCTTGAAGGACAATGACATGAAAGCCATATTTTTGTGCAGATTTGACATTTTTATGGCTATAGTCTTAAACTTTTGATCAGCTGATGAAAGGCATGTTTCAGTTTAAATGCAGTTTTCAATAAATTGCCTACTCTCTATTTTTTGTCTCTTGCTCCTGTTTCTTCTTTTGGCATTTTGAGGCAGCACTTACAACCCCGTTATGATCCACAAGTGCAAAATGTGTAAAACTTGCAATGAATGTTTGCAGGAGGGATTTTTGCCCACTTCTCCACACAGATCTTCTCTAGATCAGTCAGGTTTCTGGCCTGTCGCTGAGAGAAACAGAGTTTGAGCTCCCTCCAAAGATTCTCTATTGAGTTTAGGTCAGGAGACAGGCTAGGCCACGCCAGAACCTTGATATGCTTCTTACAGAGCCACTCCTTGGTTATCCTGGCTGTGTGCTTTGGGTCATTGTCATGTTGGAAGACCCAGCCTCGACCCATCTTCAATGCTCTAACTGAGGGAAGGAGTTGTTCCCCAAAATCTTGCAATACATGGCCCCGGTCCTCTCGTTAATACAGTGCAGTCGTCCTGTCCCATGTGCAGAAAAACACCCCCAAAGTATGATGCTACCACCCGCATCATTCTTCTTCCTTCAAACACGTTTAGTGGAATTATGACCAAAAAGTTCTATTTTGGTCTCATCTGACCACATGACTTCCTCTCATGACTCCTCTGGATCATCCAAATGGTCATTGGCACACTTAAGACGGGCCAGGACATGTGCTGGTTTAAGCAGGGGAACCTTCTGTGCCATGCATGATTTCAAACCATGACGTCTTGGTGTATTACCAACAGTAACCTTGGAAACGCTGGTCCCAGCTCTTTTCAGGTCATTGACCAGTTCCTCCTGTGTAGTTCTGGGCTGATTTATTTTATTTTTTTACCTTTCCATTTTTTTAACCTTTTTTCCATTTTTTAATGATTGCTCCAACAGTGGACCTTTTTTCCCCAAGCTGCTTGGCATTTCCCCGTAGCCCTTTCCAGCCTTGTGGAAGTTTACAATTTTGTCTCTAGTATCTTTGGACAGCTCTTTGGTCTTGGCCATGTTAGTAGTTGGATTCTTACTGGTTGTATGGGGTGGACGGGTGTCTTTATGCAGCTAACGACCTCAAACGGTTGCATCTAATTTAGGATAATAAATGGAGTGGTGGTGGACATTTTAAAGGCAGACTAACAGGTCTTTGAGGGTCAGAATTCTAGCTGATAGACAGGTGTTCAAATACTTATTTGCAGCTGTATCAAACAAATAAATAGTTTTAAAAAATCATATGTTGCGATTTCTGGATTTTTTTAATTTTTAGATTGACATGCCCCTACGATGGCAATTTCAGTGCCCTCCATGATTTCTAAGTGGGAGAATTTGCAAAATAGCAGGGTTTTCATATACTTATTTTCGTGTGTGTGTGTGTATGTGTGTGTGTATGTGTATGTGTATGTATATATATATATATATATATATATATATGTGTATGTGTATGTGTATATATATATATATATATATATATATATAATATATAAGGAAATCTATAATATTTAGATTGGATATGGGTTTATCAGACTTCAGTCCAATCTAACAATTTCCCAGTTGTCCATTTTTCTTTCATGTTTCTCTTTTCTTTTTCAGCCTTGGTACTGGACCTAGTCCTGGTCGGCGTGGTGAAGGCTGTAGTGCGGCGCCGACGTCCTGCCCATAACCGCATGGACATGTTTGCCACGTTCTCTGTGGACCGCTATTCCTTCCCATCAGGCCATGCCACACGTGCTGCAATGTGTGCCCGCTTTCTGTTGGCCCACCTGGTGTTGGCGGCCCCGCTCCGCGTTCTTGTCCTTCTCTGGGCCACTTTAGTTGGTTTTTCTAGGGTTCTCCTTGGACGCCATAATGTAACGGATGTCATGTTTGGTTTCTTCATGGGCTACTGGCAATACAATTTGGTTGAGGTTCTCTGGTTGTCTCCAGTCATGTTGCAAAGCACGATTGGACAGCTTCACTGAGAAGTTAAGACTGGGGGAAGGGAGCGTTATTTGGAGGATCTAGACAATAATTCCATAGTGTCTGTCAAGTTGCTTTATGCAAGTTTACCAGGTATTGTGTGTCTGCTAAATTGAATTTAAAAAATACTCTCAGATCATCTGCCAGTGATGTCCAGGTTCATATTAGATTCTACTAAACAGATAAATGAGTTGAATTTGGAGTGTTAGGTGAAACCGTCTTATTTTTCACCCATTGAAGTTGTTTTTGCCTCATGCTCTCTTTCTCTAAATCTTTTGTGTCAATGCTCTAAAACTAGATAGATTATGACAGTTTTTATGGGATGATGAATGTAGCAATCTTTGGCTTTTGACGTCAATATTCTTGTTTACAGAATAAGACCTCATCTTTGTGGTACTACATATGTATAGAACCTAAAACAATAGGCATCATCCTGAAGATTTTGCCTCAGTTTTAATCAAAAACCAGCCTGATCTCTAATTAATATGAAAAGCTTTTCATTAATGAATGTTTAATTAGGCGAGGGGGAGGATTTGAAGCACTAGCTCTAATACCTTTAGGGTATGCGGCGTCCTCAATTTATATTCACAGAAGAGTAATTCTGTTATCTCTGAAGGGTTATATGGGTTTGCTCATTGCACTGATATCTATCTTCTGAAAAAGTATCTTCTGCGTGTTTATAAACTCTATTCGGTGTTTGTCTCGCAAAAGAGTAAACTAGTTTGTTTTCAGTTCTTATTCTCTTTTAATTGTGACTGTGCTAGCCACTGATACATTTTATTGCACTTTTTGATGCAATTTTAGTGGTATATGAAGTAGGAGGTTTCATTATATTTTGCTGGATTTAAATTGGGTTAAAGCCACAACTGTGATTATAGAGCCATAAATCACATTTTATTGCTGCAAATTGTTGCCATATATAACAGGGAAATCTATCATAATGACAATTTGGTAGCATTAAAGGGTTCAAAAAATACTGGCATTAATTATTCACCTTCATGTCTTTCCAAACCTGTAAGACCTTCGTTCATCTTGAAAAGACAAATGTAGATATTTTGATTAAATCCAAGAGGATTCTATATAGTTAAAATAGTCCATGTGACTACAGTGGTCCAACCTTAATGTTATAAAGCGATGAGAATATTTTGTGCAAAAACATACAACAATCTTTTCTGTTTAACATCATTCTCCTATGCTATTCACGCAGTAAACACAGTGCAGCGCTTTCAGGTTCTGCGTCACAATGCCGGCTCATTATTGGTTAGCTCCTGTGTCAGCATCACATACATGGGTCACATAGACTGTCAAAAGATATGGACGTAGTGTCCGTGATGTCACTCATAGGATTCCAATAAGCCGTTCTGAAGCTTAAAGTAGGGGCGAGCTGGGCGTTGCCATCTTGTGAACGCGTCATTATGTCTCACTCCCGGATAACAGAAAATGGGCAAAAAGGCGGGATGTGGGCAGAGCTTAGCTGACGCAGTGACTATAGACGGCGGATAAATAATGATCCACCTGTCACTCAAAGTAACCACACCCTTAATTATGCAGAACTTTAAGGCTTTATATAACGTTAACAATTGAGTTATACAAAAAAATCATCCCCTCACAGTTGTCATGAAGGGCAAAATTAGCCGTATAGGCCAAAACCACAATTTGTACCAGGCTGTAAATGTTTTTTTTTTTCCTGCTGTAAAGATGTGAATTTTAACATGGGGCTCAATAAGATTCTGGTCCCTTCTGGAGCCTGTCCCTAGTGGTCAGTCGATGAATTGCAGTTTTTTCATTACTTCTGTATTGGCTTCAAGAGAGATCACGAGAGGTTGCCGCTTGATAGGTCATGGTGCTCACGTGAACGGCGTCGGCCAAAAATGAGCCGGCGTTCTGACGTAGAACTTGGTAGCACTGCACTGTCTTTATTATGTGAGCCACACAGGAGAATAAAATATAATTTGTGTTCTGAAGATGAACGAAGGTCTTGTGGGTTTGGAATGAGATGAGGGTGAGTAATTAATGACAGAATTTTAATTTGCACATGCAGGTTTAAATTGCACCATGTTGGCATTAATAGTGACTAAAGGACCACCTGTTCAAAATAAGTAGTTAGTCGGTACTGTGGTATTATATGGTAATCATGTCACTTTGATATGCCATTTTACTAAGTGATTGCATATTTATTTACTGGGGTTTATACATTGTACTTATGCATAAGTCTGAATATAATGGTGTCAGCATGGTTTTTTTAAAAGCCATGGTATTACCATAATGCTAATGACAAAAACACTTGTTTTCCAACATTTATTTCCCCAATTATTGAAGTAAAATGTGAATGGGGAGGGGTTTTGGGGTTTGGACTTTCTCTTTGCCCTTTTTGTGACTAGGCATTTTTATAACCAAGTTTGGCTGAAGACATAAAGTGAAGACGGATCTTAGTACAACACATAAAATGCCATAGAAAAAGCTTTGCTTCCAGTGTTGCTGCAACAGTTTAGGGAAATGTGTCATTGCATAAATTACCAGAATAGCCAAGTATATTAATTAGAAGGGGGTGTCCACAAATTTAAGCCATGCAGTGTATCTTGTTACATTCCAATTGTTAACTGGTTATTAGTAATGCACAGGATGGATCTCATTGGTTCTAGTAATTGGTAACTTTATTTTAATGTGTCTTCACCCATGTAACACTGTAAACCCGAATAAATTGGCAAAACTCAAGTAATCACTTTAGATAATCAGTTACTTTTTAAAAAATTAAGAAATTCAAAGTTTAGGTAAGCAGAAGAGGCCGGTTTATGTTTTTTTACTTGTATATTTTTAAAATTGCTCTTAACTTTTTAAGTATTTGAGTAAGCTAACTCGGACATTCAACTTAAAATTATCATGTAATCTCAATTTAAATAGTTTTAAAGGTGGAAACTTGAATAAATTTAACTAGCCAATTCAGTAAATACTAATTTGCTAATTGGAAACATTGATAGCTTTGAAAGCATTAAGCATAGCAGTTGCTGAATGAGTGTAAGCAGTATAGAATATTCATTGTACCGGTGCTGTGCTCAAACCAAGATTATGCTTTATCATGATGGTATAACCCCCCCCCAAAACCCAACAGAAACTCTTCTAAATTAGCATAGCTAAATATGAAACACTAATAATGTCCCACTTAACATTGATATAAAAAAATCAACACAATTTTTTAAAATAATTTTAGCATTTAATCTCACTGAGAGTGCCATGGCAAAAGATGCAGGGAAATGGACGTCCCAGCCCAGTTACAGTTACATTTAATTTTGTCTAAATTAAAATAAACAAGTTTATAAAACTCAAAACAATGAAACGATTAAGATTACTTAAAATGTGTCAGTTTTGTGAACTCTAAAGTAAAAGAAAGTTCTAAATAATCATACAAGTTAATTTAATTGAACTAATTGGTTTTAAGTTTTACTTCATCCGTTTACTTATTTTGAGCTTTGGGGTTTACAGTGATACGTGTTGTTCTAATTATAATATTGTTGTAATAATAATAATTGTGTAATTTTTATTTCATTTCAGTTCAGTCCTAAATATTTTTCTCCTCAGTCTCCTAATGATTGACACACTCCAATCAACCCATTTAAAGAGAACACACACACACACACACACATCTTACTGGCATACTTGAAATATTTTCAAGCTGTTTCACTGTCATAGGTCTTCCTTTTTCAAAGTACAGTGGCATCAAAGATATTTTTACACATCCACCCCGAAATCTAGAGATTTGCTTTACTAATTGTTTGGTGAAGGTTGTGGCCATTTTGACTGTTTCAAGAGAGCCATATGCACTTTTTTCCTTTGCAATAACCAAGTTCTTTCTTGAAAGTGCAATCGTTTGATCATTTGTGCAATATCATAATACAAGTGACTGATGGCACCAATAAATATAAAATGTTATTTTTAAATTGCAAAAACTTTGTGCTGTTTTGGTGATGTGTTTGTTTGCTAAGGACCATGTATACTAATTTTTTTTTTCTTTTGGAGAGGGAATATGGAAGTTATTTTTATTTGATATTTCAGGTGTTTCGAGTCATTTTCAATGGCTTCACCAGCTATTTCAAAATCTGACATTTGATTGTTGTCTAGTCTTCAGTGAAAAGTGGTAATGTTCATTCACCAAAGTAAAAACTAAGGGATTCATAAGCTTAATGTGCCTGCTTTGACTGTTCATTGTATTTGATGTAAAATATACTCTACATTGATCATATTGTGATTGTATTTTCTAAATAAATATGACACCTTCATAGCTTTGTCTTGGAATAGTTTTTTCTCCAAATAATGTACAGCAAAACTGTAAGCCAAGAAAGTCCTTGATCTTTTCTTCAGCATTAGAACTGTTTTACAGTGAGTTCTAAAAATGAGAAGCCCAATATCTTGCAGCACTTTTGTTGCACTAAGATGGATGCCTCCAGTTGAAGATGTGGGATGGTTAAAAATCCATGAAAATCAAATTTGCTCATGTTTCAGTATAAGCTCTTAACTCCTTTGAGACTTTGTTCCAGCTTGTACCAAAATATTTGTTTTCTGCCCATGTATTTTGGTGCTTACATAATTTTTTGACAGGTCCCATATCATGTATCACAATGTGTTCATGGGAAACAGAGCATTGTAAATGCTTGACTACACTTAAAAATAAAGTTGTATTTTTTATTGGTATCGATTGTTCTGTGAAGACATCCGTGGGACCTTTCTATTGCACAAAAGTTTATTTGGAAAAAGGTTCTTTAAATAATTAAAATTGTATTTTGCATAGAAAAACATAGTTCCTTTAAGAGCTTCACTGAAAGGTTCTTAACTCAAAAGGGTGGTTCTATGTCATCACTGTGAAATTCCCCGAAGTGTTATTTTCTCGCATGCTTTTATCGTATGCTTGAAAACAATTATAAGAATTTCAGAAGTTTTAAAGGCTTTTATTGACAAAACATTCAGTATATACAGAGTCAATATTTACAGCGGTGACCCTTCTTCTTTTAGCCTGACAAGCCAGACTCACATCAAGATCACAGGGCTCAATCCGAGGGGCGGGATAAACGGTTGTCTTTTAAACTCCCTCTGCACGTGATGGGATAGCGCTACACTAACCAGAGCAACGAAGGTGAAGCGGAGTCCGTTGATAGATTAAACATTCGCCGTATCCGGTCAGCAAAACTCCGAACACATCTTCCCTTCTTAAGAATGACTTCAGTGCCGTTCTTTTCTCAGAGAAAAGCTTATCTCCAAGTCTTCCAGAGTTGCGGTCAAAGCTGATTCGAAAGACAACCGTTCGCCAGTTTCTGTGTTTACTAGAAGCACACAAACGCAACTCGGCCGTCATTATGTTAAGGCCCGCCCACCGATTCTATACACGATGTGATTGGCCCAACCAGAGTTTGGCGTTTACAGCTCAGATGTGTATTGAGAGTTGCTAGACGACACTCGCGACAGATTAGATTTGGTGCATCTAGATTTCAAGGCTATTCTTCTTTATTACCTCTGCAATTCACTCTGGCATGCTGGATATCAGCCTCAGGGCCAAATCCTGACTGGCATTCCTTTTTGCCTCATCAGTGCTCAGGAGATCACAGTTTTTTGGGCTTCTGCTTAAAAGGATTGACCACAGGCTCTGTATGGGATTAAGATCCGAGAAATTGCCTGGCCACATAACTGGAATTTCAATGTAATGATCTTCAAGCCACTTCATAGGATTAGGGTGGTGGGGGGTTCGTATGTATAATACGCCATAAAGTGCGTATCATATGCACGCGAAAAACAGCGTAGCACGCAAAAATGAGTTTTGGCGTATACATTCTACGACATTGCACACTCTTACTATTTATACGCATTTTCATGAGATCTGTCTGGGTGAATGGTTCTGTCAGGTGCAATATTCTTTGCGGAAATTACCTTGCATATGAAGCCCTGGTGCAAAACGATGATGGCTGCACGTCATTCTTTGGTGGTATAACCATTGCTAACAATTGGAAGCCGGAAGCATGCAATTTTACCTGCTCTACTACTTGTTCACACTTTCCCAAGTGCTGATGATATAATTTGTAAAATTATGTTGGCTGGTCATTTTGTGCCAGGGCCAAAAAACAGTGAAATTAGTTTTTTTGTGAGAAAGTAAAACTTTTTTTTTGTCCAATTAAGTATTTAAAAGGCATCTGATCACTCTGCACAATATACTAGAATCAATGTAAAATCAACATCATCATAATACAAGATTGCCACGGCTGTTTTTTTTGTCTTTTTTCAGTTCCGCAATTAGTTGTTTCTTCACACCAGATTTCAAATTCTTGTTCATTTAAATTGCACGTGTCTTGGTACATGTGCAAAAGAGTAAGCACAATTTTCTATTTGCACAATAAAGACCCTGATATACTTCAAGCTCAGTCGAAGAATGAACTGGTGTGCTGTCAAAATGGTGTTTGTTTGGAATTTGTTCCTAGTGTTTGAAACGGCTTGCCAAAGTTTCTAGAACAGTTTGTTCCAACTGGTAAACACTTTCAAACTACCATTGATCCAAGTCGATTATGTAATAATATGTGTGTGTGGCTCTGAGGCTCCGCCTTCTTTGAATGTGAAATCGTCTCCGGTTCATTTATTCTGTTCAGTCCAGGTCAGAGGCAAGTAAAAACATGAACACAATGGAGAACCATTTTATACTAGAAATGTAAACTAATACAGTAATACTATATAGTAGTAATTCTAATTAAAGGTGACGTGGACAGTTTTTTGTATAAAATACATAAACGTGACGTGACGTGACGTGACTAGTGTGCCAAATTGCAGAGCATGGTGCAAGCATATCCACATTGTTATGATCAGATGCTTTCTTAAAGGGTTATTTTCACCCTAAAATGAAAATCATTTCATCATTCACTGATACAACCGAGAATCATCTTGATGGTTGCCATGAACTTTCAGAAAAGTTTTGTAAACAGATTAAAGCAATCTATTGAAAAGAGCAGACTAAGAACGATTCTTTGACATAATCGTTGCTGGTATCGGCCCACTTTAAATGAGAACGCTGAGCATGAGTCTGCTGCAGTTGAGTACATGAGGAAAAGACTGATAAAATGATCAGCAAGTGTTAATATTTGCTAGTTCATATATTGATCATTGGATAATTGATCAATATATTGCATAATTGTGTTACGAACTGTAAACCACTGATGATTCAGGTGGAAGACCCACCCGCACCCAGGGCTGGACTGGTAATCTGGCATACCGGGCATTTGCCCGGTGGGCCGACGCACTTTTGGGGCCGGTATAGTGTTTAAATTTTTTTTTTTTTTTACCACTGACAACATGCAGCGACAGCGGCCCATTGGTTTGTCTTCTGAATTGACAAGCCGAAGCGAGAGAGACCTCCCCTCCATATTAGGCGCTTTTTTCTATTTATTTATTTATTATTTGAGCGCATGGAACTGCAAAAGGCGAATATCCGCACAGCACAGCCGCTGACGAACGTACGCTGCGTTTAAATACTGCTCTATGAACGGCACTTTGACTTATTTAGTTTTATACAATCGTGTGATATGGAAACATTACAGTTCTGTGGTGAATCAGCTGAAAACAGCCGCGAGCATACGTAGCCTATTCATGACGAGGTAAAGTGGAAAATGGCAATACACACAAACGTTTCACTTTAGCACAACCACAACTTACTCTGCAGCTACTAACAGCGAAGAAATATGGTGTTTAGGAAGAAACATTTATTAAAAATGTTGCTATATTACATAAATTAATATTGCAGAATATAAATCACTTTTATAGAGGCTGTTTTCGTATTTTCTACAGGTGTTTACATTTTTTTACTTACAAATAAGTTTATTATATATGTTTTATATAGTTTTGGAAACAATATAGCCATATAATGAGGAGCAAGGTTTGTACAGTCTGTTTTTTACCCTGTGACTACAATGATCTTACATTTAAATGAAACTGGTCTATAGTTAAACTAGTCTATAAAACAGCTTTAAGTCTAGATCCCATAAAAAAAAAGGACAAAGCTTTTTTTTTCCGGTTTAAAAGTTTTAATAACTTTTTTTAATAGATTTAATGAAATGTAATAGCCTCATGAAAGATAGATATCAGTGTCTTACTTAAATGATGTGCTAACTCTTGAAAAATATGATTGTTCAACCCCAAAATGTGATCATTTACTCACCCTAATGTCACTCCAAACCTAAATGAATTTATTTCTGTGTAGCATAAAATAAAATAATTTGAGTGTGTTTTTTTGTTCATACAATATTCAAATGGTAGCCTAACCAAAATGGCTTGGTTGCCAACATTCTTCAAAACATCTTATTTTGTGTTTCACAGAAGTCATGCAGGTTTTAAATGACACGAGAGTCAGTAAATGATGACAGCATTTAAAAGCAGTAAATGTACTTTACTGCATCCTAGCTCAAAATCATCAGTGCTTTACTGCTAAGGGCATTTCTGTCTGACCAAAAAAGCAATATTAAGTTTATCTGCATTTGCAGCAAATTCGATAATATCTATCATTATTTGTCCTAGTTTTATTTATATAAGCCAATTTAAGGCCCCAACCCCAGCAAAAACATTCACGGGAAACTCATGGGCCGGATGTGCTGGGTATGCCAGAGCCGAATTTTAGCCCCAGTCCAGCCCTGCCCGCACCCTTAAAAATAAAGGTGCCAGGAAGAACCAAACATGGGTTTTCACAGTGATGCCATAGAAGAAGAATTTTTGGTTCCCCAAAGAACTGTTTTGTGAAAGGTTCTTTAAAGAACCATTTTTCTAACCATTTTATAGTCTAAATTAAAGGTTCTTCATGGAACCATATACCCTGCCAAAGAACCATTTAAGAACCTTTTTTTAAAAGTGTGCTGTGGTTGGCCACCAAAAAGATGGCCTCCTCATTAAGAAGTGTACAGCTCATCAGTTAGAGGGTGTTGAGGTGCAACCTAAATCTACAATGGCTTTGTTCCTCAATCATAGTGGCAAAGCCATTGTTGATTTAGGTTGGACCTCAATACCCTCTAACTGACACTTCTTGATGAGGTGGCCAACCATTGATGGTCCAATTCGAGGAACCTGAACAGTAAAAAATAATCCTCCACCACTGTTCCTCCAACAATACCTGCAAGAAGTAGAAGGACAAAGATTGAAAAAACGTGCGCCGTGCAAGTTACCTGTCCAGAAAATGTCGAGCTGGATGAAGAGAAAAGAGAAACCAAATGCAGAGAAAAAAAATCCAAGGTGCAACTCCACCTCTATATATCAAAGGCAAAACCGGCATGGATCGACAAACACAACAGGTTCAATAATGCACAGAACCTAGAGGATTGGTTTGTCTGTCTGCCTCTGTTCAAAGTGAAATTTAGTAGAATGTGACTTTTTCCACCTGTAGCTTCATAAGTTCACCACTAGATGTCCTACCTAGCAATAGTCTTCTAAGTGACATTCTATTTGCTGTGGTTCTGAAAATGTACACCTTGTAAAGATGGTACCATTACATATCATTGTATGTTTTGTTGGAAAATGTAATAAAATAAAACATTTTTTTTTAAAGATGGTACCAAAAAGAATGCTGTGGTGACCTCTGCTGGTAAATTATAAGGATTACACAAATTTGTAATGATTTCCAATTTCTGTTAAATTGTTATATGGTTTTCCAGTTTAATGGGCAAAAAAGTGACTTTTTATTTCCTTTTTTATTTGTTGAATACGTTTAAGTGTTGGTTCACCCAAAAATGAATATTCTGTCATAATTTATTCACCCTCATGCCATTCCAAACCAGTAGGACTTGCTTCTTCATAAAAGCCCGATCAAACCGTTTTTGTGACCACTGAATTTATTTACACACACAAAACAGCACAGAGGCATTTCTCAAAATATCTTCATTTTTTAAACAGAAAAAAAGAAAGTCATACCGGTTTGACATGCGTGTAAGTAAATGCAGAATTTTCATTTTTGGGGAATTAACTGTTTAAAAAGCTATGTTTAAAAGCTATTACAAAAATTGTAATATTACATGTTTTTGGTGAGTTTATAATGTAATACATTTCTCATAATGTTAAAATTGTTATTAGTTGGCACATGCAATGTGGTTAGTTGGCACATATGCTATAGTCACAAAGAATGAGGTGCAAATATGAGCATATACTTATAATACACTAATATAGTTATCTTTATAATTAACGTTCTTAGTGTGAACAGGCCTTAATAGTGTTACTTCACGGGATGGCCAATTTCACATGTATTTTTTGTGTGTTTTCATAATACAAAATACTGTATTTGTATTTTAATACATTTTTACACAGTATTTTGTAGTCCTATTTTTATTTTAAATACATTTTGATGTATTTATGCCCATCTCTGTCCGCTGGTTTGGATTGTCTGCTAGTTTTTGCTATAGTTATCGTTATTGTTATGTTGGTGTGAACGGCCACACCAGATCACGCCACCCTCTAAAAGCTTATTCGTCGTGTGCTTTCAGCTTTAGTTCAGGTTCTCATGTGTGTAAAACATGTGATGTGTGTCATTATTAGCCTTCCCCAAATGTTGAAAATTCTAAAAGAAATGCATTTGATTGGTATTTTATAGGAGACCTCTGCATGTTTAAAATGTCTGTTTTATTAAACTTTAGACTATTGCGAAACCCTTTGAACTGATCTTTTGGTTTATGATAACAAAAGATAAAAACTCGCAAGTCTGTGATACCTGGACATTCAAGGACAGAACATTCCTGATAGCCCTCGACACTTGTTGTTGTTTTCTTTTACTCTATTAACTATTCATTCCAGTTTGATCCAACTTAATCTAGTGCCAGCTGAGCTCACTCTCCTCTTTGAGACTTTAGATTCGCTCATTTGGTTACTGATTTCAATGAGATGGTTGCAATGAAATCTTGCCCTTAACTATTAAGAGCAGATAAACATTAGCAGGGCTTTTTTAACTCTGAGGGCTTGAGACCATCTTCATTTGAAAGGTAAGATTTATCTTTGTGCCATAAATGTCCAGTTTGCAGCGCATGTTTAGATTGTTGTCTGTCTTTGTGTCATCTGCTGGCATATGTTTCTTAATGAATAAATGCAGCACATTCATCCCAAATGTTTGAATGATTCCTGGAAAAGTTTATTTAATATGCAAATCACAAATGATGTGGAGAACCAGTGTAATATTTTGTTTGTTTTTTAATAATGTGCACATTTGCTTTTTATTTTTATTTCTATGCAGACTGACAGCATGGTCAAGCGTGTGGCTGTGATTGGAGCGGGCAGCTCTGGGCTGACCTCCATCAAATGCTGTCTGGATGAAGGGCTGGAGCCGGTGTGTTTTGAGAGCAGTGATGGTATTGGAGGACTCTGGAGGTTTAAGGTTGAAATAATTATTATTATTTTTTTGAAATGTAAACAGCTTAACAAAGAAAAAAAGCACACATCAGCTGTGGAATATATAAAGCCCTTAAAGGGATAGTTTACCCAAAACTGAAAATTCTGTCATCATTTACTCAGCCTAAATGATGTGGGTGGTATTATTTTTCCTACTATGGTAGTGAATGGTTGTTCTATCTGCTTGGTTACACACATTCTTCCAAATATCTTATTTTGTGTTCAGCAGAACAAAGAAACAACTTGAGGGTGAGTAAATGATGAATTTTCATTTTTGGGTGAACTATCTCTTTAAAGGGACGTGGTGAAGGAAAACAAATATAAAATGGGACAAATATTTTCCAAAGTAAATTCCAAAGAAACTTTGCATTTACAAAAATATTGCATCCCACTCTACCCATTCTGAGCAGGATTCGAGTCTCTAAGTTGAGTGTCAGTCACTATGAGCCAGTAAAGTGAAATTTAAACGCACAGCTTTTACTAGCTTTCCTCTATTACACACACACACACACACACACACACACACACACACACACACATACATACATGTGTATATATTGATCTTCAAAGACATATCCTAATGTCTTCTTCAAAAAACAATGTTAAAGTTAAACCTGCCTCCTGATTTAATTTAATCAGTTTAATTTAAGACTCAATTTAATCCTAAAAAAGTAGCTCTAGTCTCCCTCCAGGAAATCTGTTTATTAAACTCTGGATTAGACGAATTCTAGGGCTGTTTAAAACCATGACAGAGAAAGCAGATTTCTGTTCATCTGGTTTAAAAGGCCATTTTAGTCCAGAACTAGCCTTAATCTCTGTCCAGGAAACCACCACATAGAGTTTTAGCTGGAAATGGCAAATGGCATGGTGGATTGGGTTCACGACAATGTTTTCTGGAAGTATTCCTGAGCCCATGTTGTGATTTTCATTACAGTAGCATACTAGCATTCCTGTATGTGATGCAGTGCCGATCACGGAGATCACGGGCATCCAGTATGGTTTTCCGGCCTTGACCCTTACGCACATAGATTGTTCCAGATTCTCTGAATCTTTGGATGATATTATGCTCTGTAGATGATGATAAATTCAAACTCTGAGAAACTCCTTTCTGATATTGCTCCACTATTTTTCGCCGCAGCATTGGAGCTGAATTGGTGATCCTCTGCCCATCTTGACTTCTGAGAGACACTGCCACTCTGAGAGGCTCTTTTTATACCCAATCATGTTGCCAGTTGACATAATAAGTTGCAAATTGGTCCTCCAGCTGTTGCTTATATGTACATTTAACTTTTCAGGCCTTTTTTGGAACGTGTACCTCTCATGAAATCAAAAAAGAGCCAATATTTTGCATGAAATTTAAAAATGTCTCACTTTCAACATTTGATATCTATCTTTGTTATCCATAATCTTTTGTGAATAAAAAGTTTATGAGATTTTAAATTATTGCACTCCTTTTTTATTCACAATTTAGTACTTTTTTGGAATTCCATCCGCTAGAGGGCACCTATTCAAAACAAAGGTGTAGTTTGATGACGTCAGGTTTGAGCGCAGAATCTCGGTACATGTGGTCTTCACCTCACAGCCGGTGAAAAAGAATCGGGACTCAGACATCCTGTTAATGCGATTATCAACGTTACTGTAGTATGAAGCAGAGCAGACCGAGTGTTGTGGAGCTGAGCAAGGCAGCTTTTATTAGAGCAGCGGGACTTTTACTATGAAGGGACACAGTCTCCGGCGCCATTTCCGCTTTTTCTGTCCTGAGTATGAGGTAATGCAGCTCTGTTTATCATAATTAAATACATTTCAGTGTGTTTAAAATTAGAGGTCAACCGAGTCATTGGTTGAACAATCGTTATCGTCAAAAATCGATAGTTTTTCCGGTTTGCGTCTGTTGCGGGACCCACTGAGAAGGCTGCTGTCATTACACAGTAGCCACGAGAGCTCTGAGAAGGGTCTGCTGGCATTATATAGTACAAGAGCGGCCTCTAGAGGCCAAATAAAAAACCATCACTGTGAGGACACGTGAGGCTGCGCGCTTCACCGAACGCTGCACAGAGTGCGCTGACACATCTGACGCGCGTTTAAACCACCGAAAGGGAAACGGTATGAATACAGTACATGTTGCCAAATCATTATAAATAAAAAATTTTGGTGATTAGATGCTTTAGCAGCGAAAGAACAGCAGTATGTATGTACTTTACTTTGTCGTCGAGGCTGAGACGACGCTAACATTAGCAGTAACATTTACCTCAAGCAGTTAAAGCGATGTAACAACTTACTAGGTGATTTAAGAAACCAAACTGCATCCGACAGAAATATAAACACATCAGAAACGCATTAGATATCAATACATATTTTGTTATTTTGATAAGAAAACTGTCGTGTTCTAAAAAAGCAAACTGTTTGGATTTATATGAAATAACACTTAATATAATACAGTAATCCATTATAATACATTATATCCAATATGACATTTGTAACATTATTAAGGTTAATAAATGCTGTAGAAGTATTATTCATTGCTAGTTTTATCTGTTTACCTTTTTTATGCACTATACTAACATGAATGATTAAGATACAAATATTGCTCAACTATTATTACACAATGTAAAATGTATATTGCATATTATTCATGTAAGCTAGCTAAATATGCTAATAAATTCTTCTTAACAAATGGGACTTGCAGTCTGTTACCTGACATTTACATACATGTTTCTAGGTTATAGCTAAAGAAACATTTATTTGTAAAATTTTAATGTTTTAGTTATTTTCTGTAAAAAAAAAAAAATCTGTTAGAACTTGTCATTTTAATATATTCATATTTACATATGCAATTTAGACCATTTTCATGGTTCAGTACTGTTTTTTTTTCTTGTAATAAAGTTCAGCACTGTTTTGTGTTTTTTATTTTATTTGTTATTATTATTATTATTATTATTATTATTATTATTATTATTATCATTATTATTATTATTTTAATCTAGTATCTTTTTAAAAACTATCGGTCGATTAATCGGTTATCGCCAAGCGTGGTCCAACCTAGCTATCGGTATCGGTAAAATCCACTATTGGTCGACCTCTAAATGTATGACGTTACTCTGTGTGTACACTCAGCAGCTGCTAAGACACTTGTTGCACACTACAGTGAGAGTAAAGCGCTTCTGCCAAATAAAACTAAAACCGAGGGTAACGCAGATATGACGCAATTGACAGACTACTCCCTCAGATGTCCCGGCTTCTAGGTTAAAATAGCAATTTTATCACAATTTACAAATAATTGGAACATTTGGGATATTGTAAGAACTGGTTTTTGGATAAAATACACTGGTTTTTGGATATTTTACTACAAAAATCATACATTTACTTTAACTGCATTGGTCAACAAACAGATAGCCCCACCTCAAAACACTTTTGATGGCAATAATAGTTCAAATGGCTTACTTATAGTTATGCTTATTAAGATGTAATTAAAGGTGAAGTGCACAATATTCCGGAATATTACGGAATATAATGCATAACATTCTCCTATCCGACAGTATTTTTTATTAAACAATATTGCGCACTTCACCTTCATTTAAAATGTTCAATTCATTGAACGTGTCCTCCTGTTCATTCACAGGACAAACCTGAGGCAGGACATTCCAGCGTTTATCGTTCTCTCATAACGAACACCTCTAAAGAGATGATGTGCTATAGTGATTTCCCTATGCCGGATCATTACCCAAACTTCATGCACAACACTCTGATGGTGCAGTACTACAAGCTCTATGCTGAGCACTTCAATCTGCTCAAACACATTCACTTTCAGGTAATTAGCAACACAATGACATCACATCCACTGATATTTTAGAAAGATATGTTTCTTGATAAAATATGTTTCCATCCAAATTAGTCTTGGAATAACATTCAAAAGATTTTAAGGATTGACAAAGCTGTTCTAAGAACACATCCTACTTCTCACATTATTGCAAGTGTGTGTTTATAAGAAGCATTACTTCTATAAAGATTACATGTAGCATTTAATTTATGTGGTTTTGTATATTTCAGACAACAGTTCGGAGTGTGAGGCAGAGGCCTGATTTCTCTGACTCAGGGCAGTGGGACGTGGTGACCGCAAACAGAGACGGACAAGAGGAGAAACATGTGTTTGATGGGGTGCTTGTGTGTGCAGGACACTTCACACAACCCCAGAAACCCTTCTCAGACTTCCCAGGTGATCTGTTCATATGATTACAGATCAATGATAATACTAATACTATTATCTAATACTAATTCACTGTATGGCTCTATACAAGAAGCATCAATATATTTAGTAATAATGCTTTATTTCAGTTCTACTAACTAAGTAACTTTGGACCTATAAGTTAAATACCAGTCATTAGAGTCATTCGACTGTCTGCTATATGCTTATGCTAGGTGTTTATCTGCAAATATTTTGATGCTCCTCCATCTGACATTCTACTGATTATAAGTAACTACATGTCAACTAACCCAAACCTAAACCTAACCTAACAGTCCACTAATACTCTAACAACATTTAGTTGCTCTTGTAATTGCAAAGTTACTTATTATGTCTAAAGTAGACCATCAAAACAATTTTAACCATATATGGTATAAACCTATATTTACTCTAATTGTGTTACTACAGGTATTGATTCATTCCCAGGGACAGTAATTCACAGTTGGGAATATAAGGACCCTGGTCCTTACTTTGGGAAGAGAGTTGTGATCGTTGGGATTGGGAATTCTGGTGGAGACATTGCCGTGGAGCTTAGCCGAGTGTGTGAGAAGGTGTCGAATATATTTAATTTTTTTTACTGATATTTTCCATAGTTTTAGATTCTCAGCAGGGTCAAAACCATACACTTATATATTATTTATAATATTATGAATTTAGAATTTTAGATTAGTTTAAAAAAATAGAGCTTTATAAAACATTATGTATAAATCTTAAAGTTTTTAAATCTATGAATACGAATGAAGATTTATACAGAATATTTTTTGTTTAATTTATAATATGAATACTATGTAAGGATTGTTCAATTCTATTTGATGGAATTAATTTTACTATTAATTAAAATGGGTAAATCTTGGAAAAAACTGCTTAACATTTTTTTTGTGTATGTAATGTGTTATTTTTATGACCCAACTGACTCTTTTCACATGAAATAATAAATATTATTGCAATGTTCCAACAGCAAAAAAAAATATATATATATATATTTAATAGAGGAAAAATTTATAAAGAGCGATGGATTAAATAAGGGATATAACCAAACACTAAATTTAATGTCAAAATCAGGATATATTAACATTTATCAATATGACTACTGACTGACTTATTTGGCAAATTAGCTTGTAACGTTTAATGTAAGTTACAAAAAATAATAATAATAACCTGGAAAATTGTGGAACAAAGGAACAGAAACACAAGCAAACAGGCAACCATTACAATCAAAAATTGACAAAGCAACAAGAGAAACACAAGGGCTAATTGCTGCATTCACGTGATATTCTACTTGGAGCGGTTCATGCTCTCGGACTGGCCATTATGAATTTTTATGGCAACACTATCAATGCCTAAATGAATCTGCAGTGTTCAGGTGTAACAGTGGCTGCATCTAAAAACGTAGGCAGCTGACTTATTGCCTTTCTGCCTTATGACCGCATAGGATTGTGGGATATCAAATGCTATGAACAATACATCTTTGCTGCCTTCAGAAATCAATCAGATAAAGTTATCACAGGAGACAGAATGTTAAAGCCCCACTTGGCTACTTTTGCTCTCGGGGTCCCCCTACAGTTTGGAAAATATAATGTCCTCAACTACTGTCGTAAGAGCTGTCATCCTACAACAGGGGATGCCATCGCGCGTGCATTTGTTGACATGACAACCCTGATAGCCCTGAACTAGTGATGCGTGAGTCGTCTCATAACCCGCGGACCCCGTATGTCTATTTAATGGTCGCGGGTGCGCCGCGGGTTGTAAAAATATATACAGTGGTGCGGTGCGGGCCAAATAACTTCATAAAATCGTCCCGCGGGTCGGTGCAGCACTAACAGTTCCCCTGAACACTGCAAGAGGAGTTCTTCTGGCGGCGCGTGTGAAATGTCTTCATCCCAGGTAACGTTACAGTCAGTGGCATATGTTTCAGCATGTCATATGAATATAATTTCATGGGTTTTATTTTTTCAAACGCCAAATAATCACGATGCTCACGTTTACAAGCCAGCGTCATTATAGTAGTCTATTGGTTACCGTTTTACAGAATCTATATGATACTTCAGTTCAATGTTTGAGTGGTAGCTCACCGTAACAAGCAGGACAGCATCGGTCGGGCACGCCTCCTTCAGCTCACGCCGACGAGCAAACGCTGGTCACATGTTGATCCTCGTCCTGGCTTTAATCCCATCACTTTTTCATTTCCTCTTATTGCTTTCCTCCAACAAAACCTTTTCTTTCTTATTTGTCTGTGCTGCTTCGGACATGACTATATTATCCGACGAACAAAGTTGGGCTCGCACGTCCGAATGTAAGGAAGTGTGGGTGTTGGTGGAAGTGACGTATATGCCGTAAAGCAGTCGAATTTTGTAGTTCTTTTTTTTTTTCTCGGGTTACTACCCGAAACCCGAAGTTTAAAAGTACGATTAAAAACGATACAGACCCCATCAGGCTATGGCAGACGTGTTATTCAACCTATTGTAAGTCGATTTATCATCACAAGAGTCTTAAAAAATATATTATGAAGGTTGAAAAGTTACGTAGTGCTGATTTAAAGGGTTAGTTTTCAAAACAAACGGTTTCAAACGGTTATGAATCAGCGTATTGATTCATGATTCAGATCGTGTGTCAAACCGCCAAACTGCTGAAATCACGTGACTTTGGCGATCCGAATCATGAATTGATACACTGATTTTAACCATTCGAAAGTTTGTTTTTAAATTAGCTCATCACTATATGTCGTTATTTAGTTTTTAGGGTTTTTTTTCACACAAAATCTATTCTCGTCGCTTCATAAAATTATTGTTGAGCCAATGTAGTGAGATGGGCTTTGTAACGACGTCTTTAGTGGCTTTTACACTCTGCCGTGGTCTTCCAGCCCTTGGACTCCTCTGGGCTCCATCATCCCTCCAGATCATCCTCAGTCTATCTTCACTCAGCTTCCGTCACGGACTTCCAGGATCTACAGCTGCACCTCGACACTCTACCCCAGCTCTGTCACGCATTGGTTCTGACTCGGCATTCTGCCTAAGCTCCACCCTGACTACACCCACCATCAGCTCCACCGATGTCTATCTCCACTGAATCCTCCTCTTCCCTGCCCTTACTCTCCTCCAAAGCCCCCTCTCTTCCTCCTCAGGTGTAATGGTTATGGCATCCGAATCCTGGAAAATGCTGCCTTCGGAAGACACATTTCAAGGCAGGAAGATATCAAGCCACGTCCGAATCTAATGATTGCTTCACTTCCTGTCTCCTGAGATACCTTCATCTTATCAATTTTTGAAGGCTGCATACATGTATCCTTCGCTGCTTTTGATATCCCACAATCCTGTGCGTTCCATTCTGTGACAGTTAAGCTCAGGAAAAAAAGATGCTGTCCGAAAGTTGTGTTTGAGGGTCAGTTTGTCCGTAAATCTACCAACAATTTCCACTTCAGATGTCATTTCTAGCGAGAAATTACTAATGTAGTAATTAAATATTTGTTTAGTTCTTACCAAAGCTCTCTTTATTTTGCTGTAGATCATTGAACTGTTACACTGCCTTAGAAGTCTGTCTGAAATTAGTTTTGTGAGGTGCCTTCATGCACAAAACATGTTTAAAACATGAGTCAGCTGCCTAGGTTTTCGGACGCAGCCCTCAACTGTCACTGAATGGAAAGCACAGGATTGTGGGATATCAAAGACAGCGAAGGATAAGCCTTCAAAAATCGATCAGATGAAGGTATCTCGGGAGACAGGAAGTGAAGCAAACATTAGATTCAGACGTGGCTTGATACTTTCCTGCCTTGAAATGTGTCCTCCAAAGGCAGCTTTTTCCGAGTTTCAGACGCAGCCTCTGTCTGTTATCGTCGATCTATACATGGTTGTGTTTCTCCGAGTTATTCTCCTGTGTATTGCGTTGATTATTAGATTTAAAACTGTTGAAGTCGTGCGCTTCACTACAGCCGCCATTCTGTGACATCATGTGGTACAGCTATCACATGGTATTAGTAGGAGGCCTCAGAAAATTCCAAGCTTGCAAGTTATATTTACATGCTTTACGAGGACGTGAATGCTTTTTACAAGTTGAAATCTAGTAATTATGGGAATTATGACAGGGTGTGATCACACCTACACTACAGTGTATACATAGAGGCTACATCCGAAATTGCATACTTCCCTAATAGTAGGTGAAAAACAGTATGTGAAAAAATAAGCATGTCTGAATTCACAGTACTCATAAAAGAGTAGCATAAAGTATCCGGATGACCTACTAATGACCTAAATCAATCTTTAAACTTGTGAAAATGTCACAAGATCATTACATTTAACCCTCACAATTCTGAATATGTATCACTCTCTTAGTTCTCATTTATATTTTATGTCAATAGGTTCAAATGCACTCTTGTCTATTCACTAATTCAATTTTCCTTTTTTACCCTACTTTGGTCTCCCTGTTCCTATTCACTTAGACGTTCCTGAGCACCCGTAAAGGGACGTGGGTCTTAGGTCGCATGGTCAGTAAAGGGCTTCCTCTAGACATCATGATGATTAGACGAGTTCAAGATCTGATTTACTGCCTCCTGCCTAGATATCTTCTCAACTGGATTGTCGAGAGAATCCTCAATCAGAGATATGACCACAAGCTGTATGGACTACAGCCTACACACAGGTGAAGGGCCAAAACTTTATCATTGGTGATTAAATTAAAGCCCTGTGAATTTATTCACAATGACCTTTGCCCATATTTAGCATTTCTAGAATCCTTGACCAGCATGTTATTATCAACGATGACCTCCCAGGGCGCATTCTGGTAGGAGAATTGGTGATGAAACCAAATATGCAGAAGTTCCAAGGCTCGACGGTTTTCTTCGATGATGGGACTGTTGAAGAGAAGATTGATGCAGTGATCTTCTGCACCGGATATAATTATACATTTCCCTTCCTCCCTGCCTCCTTAAACTCTGGTGCTGATGGAGATCTGAAACTCTACAAAAGAGTCTTTCCTCCAGCTCTAGAGCATCCAACACTGGCCATCCTGGGCTTGCTACAGACCAGAGGGTCGATCATGACAGCTGTAGAACTGCAGGCTCGCTGGGCCACCAGGGTCATCGCAGGTATTGAGCAAACATGACAAGTCCTGAAAAATTATGTTGACAGTTACTTTTGAAAGTAATGCATTACAGTATTGCGTTACTCACTTTAATGGAAGCATATGGGTAGCAATATGCAATTTGTTTGAAATGTAATTTACAAAATGGCAATGTATTTCTGTATTTAAATTTACATTCTCTATACCAAATGTGCAAAGTTTGAAGCAAAATGCTAATTCAAATTCAATAATATAATTTAAATGAGCTATTTCCTACACTAGTTTTTAACTCCTCATTAGAATTTTTTTACATTCATAGCGTGAAATTTTATGAAATTGCAATTGTCTAAACTGTGAGTGTAAATGCAATAAAGAAAAATAACATTTACATTTAACATTTAATCATTTAGCAGACGCTTTTATCCAAAGCGACTTACAAAAAGGGGAGAGCAATAGAAGCAACGAAACAAACAAGGGCAACAACCTGCAAGTGCTATAAGAAGTCTCAGTTAATCGAGCACAGTACACAAACTCCCCCCCCCCCCCCCCAAACAAAAAAAAAAACAGAAAATTTAATTGGCTCATTAAGTGCTAGTCTTTATTGGTCAGGTGCAGTTGGAAAATATGTGTCTTAATAGGGCTGTGTTGAAAAAATCGATTCACCAATTCTGAATCGATTTTCATATTAATTTCTAAAGATCGATCCATAACTCAGAGGATCGATTTAATAATAGGCCTACATTTTCCCTGTGAATTTTAATTTGCTGCGTCATTGAATTCACGCATGCGTGCGAGGTGGAAGGACATTAAAACAACGAAGATGGCAGCTTTGAAAACTCCAGAACCGCTGCGGACAAAGAATACTAGAGTAGGTAAACAAACTCCAGCCGAAGCTCTCGTCACTATACCGCCGCCGCCGCCGTGCTGAAGAAGCGCCGTGGACAGTTTTCCATCACTCTTCCTCTTCTCTCGTTACCGCGGCAGACAGAGAATACTAGAGTAAGGTGGTATAGACGAGTAAACTCGGGCTGCTGGGTATGTCGATACATATCTAATCTGGAATACATTCATTTTAATTTTGCGACTTTAAATATTTGTTTTAATTATTTGTTAAAACGAAAAAATTGCATTTTCCTCCAAACGTTGCACATTTGGTATGGAAAGTATTTCATATTTAAATACAGAAATCCATTGCCATTACATTTCAAATTGAATATTACCCGTATGCTTCTATACTTTAAAGTAATTGTGTTACTTAGTTAGTAAGTAATGCGCTACATTACTTTTACATCACCTAGGCTGGGCTTGTTTATTTTTTTAATAACTAAAAAGTTCTATATGTGGCAAATGTAAAAGCCCTTTCACACCAAAAGTGAAATGAATAAACCTCCTGTACTGTAGAGGGCACAGCTAAAAAAAATTTTTTACAATTTTTTTATTGATGCTGCTTCTTTTCAGAGGCTGTATGACTATGAACTTAGTGACTGATTGCTCCTTATTTGTATACTTATTATCTCATGCTGCTTTGTCATAATATATTTTTGACTTGTGCACTTACATTATCCCAGATCTTTCCAAGAATGTTTAAATCCAAAAAAATAAGCAATTTTAATCAGGACACGGACTGTGTCTGTGCGTCTCCTATCAGCAAAGTCATACATGCTGTACCCTCTATGGTTTTATTTTAAAGAAACCATAGAAACACCAAAGATGCTTTAATATATTATGTTTTATTAGACACCTGGGAACAACTGTTTGGATATATTTATAGACAGAAAACTAACTATTGTTATATAGTTCAACACATTTAGTCTTATTGTTTAAAGGTGTCATGAACTGGCTTTTTAATTTTTTTAATACATTTGTGTGGTTTTTACATTCAAAAACATCATAACTAATAATTAATAGGCTATTTTCTACACTTGTTTTGAGACTGTCTTCTGAAAGCTGGGTTCTGATGGGCGTGCAGCACTGAAGACTTGGAAGTAAACGCCCACGGCTAGGATTGGATAATATTTGCAAATTTAATGAACTTCAGCTCCCCTGTCAGTTCAGTGACAGGAGGGAGATTGAGGGAGAAACAAAAACCAGAATGATTTTCTCGATCACAGGGCTCGTAAACGTCTTTATCAAACAAACACAATGTTTTATTTCTCATCGACCCGCAATTGATTGGACTATTATTTTTATATTACACATAGCCCGCAAGATCGTACGATATAAGCGCGAACCGCGCGCACACACGGCGTGCGTGCAGCCCTTCAGATGTCAACAAGAGAGAGAAAGAGAGAATAGCAGAACAAGAACAGAATATAATGAGATTGATCGACCTGCCAGGCTTTGCGAGTCCAGCGTACTAAAGGTATGCTCTGTTAGACACGTACACATAAGCAAAATGATCTATAACAATGCAATACTATTACATATAAAAACACGTTTTACTCACATAAGTGTGTTGCACCATTCCTGTCGGATCCAAATCCAGCATCGACCGGAGATTTGTTTACAAACGATCCCGCAGTGAACTGAAATTAATATGTGATCCCCATGTGAGCTGGAACTTCATTAAAAATTAAGTTCAACCACTCATTCCTAATATTAGGATCAGAAGAAAGCTTATGCAGTGACTGTGTACTTCCACAACCAGGAATAGCGCAATATCTTAATCTTCCTCCGCATGTTTATTTTGTTGTTGACCAGCTAGCACGAGCCCTCCATGAGTCGGTGGGCGGGGCTACTGGATTAGACGCGCTGTAGATTCTGTAGAGACCGTTGTGCATTGACGTCAGTATGTTGCTGAGCCTGGTGTCTATAAAAGCTTTTCTTTGACTAACAAGAACATTTTCAGCTTTGAAATTTAGAGGATATTCTTATATTACCATGACCTTTTATATATCAAAAGCTCAAGGGAAAGTTGATTCCTCAGTTCATCACCCCTTTAAATTTAATTTTCTTGACTCTACAAATATGCATGTTTTCGCCATGCCTCAGAGAAAAACTATATTTTGGCTACCATAGCATAATCAGATGCAGCTTAATTTTTAGTAACGGTAATGCAGTTTCTTTGGCGTACAATGTTTTGCATGCCATTAAGTAACACAAGCCGTCCAGCTTTTATTAATGGGTTCAATTCAAATTTCGATCTAGCTTACTGCAGTGTTGGGAAGGTTACTTTGGAAATGTAATATGTTACAGATTACAAGTTACCCTATTTAAAATGTAATAAGTAGCGTAATTATTTCAGTTACTTCATTAGCAACTAATTCGTTTTTGATTATTTTTCTAATTTCCAGCACTGAAACACAAAATTTGAAACACAAATTTCTATCACTTGCCATGGTTATAAATATATATCTGGCCTAAACCAGGGGTCCCCAGTCTCGGTCCTGGAGGGCCACTGTCCTGCATTTTTCTTTTAAATTGTTTAAAGGGGTACTTCAGCGCTGGAAAGATGAATCTGTATTTAAACTGGGTCATCAATGTAGTAGAAATGTGAAATTATTTTTGAATTTGGTGCCTTCTAGACTGAGAAAAGACAGAAAATGTATTTTTGTCTCATGGGGATGAAAGACTACAATTCCCAGAATGCTTCGCTGCCCTGTGAGGCCATTCCCAAAGCCACCACTACTGGATTACTGTGACTGAGTTGGAGAAGACACTACAATTAAAAACTGAACGTGTCTGTTCAATATAAGGAGTGAGTCACTGCGCGATTATCACAGCACTGAGCACTAACTGCAGGAGTGAGATAAATGAACTGATGAGCTCTCGTGATGAGAGCTGAGGTAATCGCGACTACACTCGCGGCATACATTCAAAACGCGAGTTCAGTCTGGCGTGTTTCAGTTCATGCCTTTGCAAGCTTAACTTTCATAGAAATGAATTTGAGAAGTTAAAAGACTTACATTGCTCACCATAGCTCCGTTTAAATGAGTGCCTGCAGCTGCGAGCTGTGCTGTGAGTGTGATCTCCATCCCCCATGTGCGGGTTCAAAACATGCGGAAATGGCTCCCTATGCTGGCTGTAGTCTTTAGCCTTTGGGCAAACATTCCTCCTATGATCATAGGAGGAATTTTTCCAGAAATAAAATGCATAAATCTCTTGTCTCAGGGGGATATGAGGGGGGAAAGCACAATCATTTAAATATACTCCAGGGTTTCTACTGATACAAAGCCATATGCTAATCACTGAAGTAACCCTTTAACCTATTGTATTTATGTATGTTTGAATACTATTTATGTTCTATATAGTACGCTGCTGGACCTGAGTACATGTTATGTTCATGTAACAATGAACAAAGATTAATTAAGTACTGTAGAAATGTATTGCAAATTGTTAAAGTTATGGAACCTTATTGTAAATGCTCTCTCTCTCTCTCTCTCTCTCTCTCTCTCTCTCTCTCTCTCATATATATATATATATATATATATATATATATATATATAATTTTGAAAGCATGGTAAATGTTTTCAAGACAGTTTTTACATGACCTTCCTATATAATTTAAACTTTGTGTATTAATTCTCCTTCTCTTCTTCAAGGACTGAACCGTCTTCCTCCAGCTGATAAAATGGATAAAATAATTGAGAAGGACATTCAAGCAAATTTAAAGCGGTAATTGTTAATTTACCTTGATGGTAATTCCAAATATATTTTGGTAATTTGTCAGTTAATCTATGCTTGTTTCGAACTTTCTATACAGTTACCTCTGCCCTAAGCAAGCTGTCCTTCAAGTGGACTACATCCCTTACCTAGACACCATAGCAAAAGAAGTGGGCGTCCGTCCAAACATTGCTTGGCTGCTCCTGAGAGACCCTGCTGTGGGACTGAGGGTTTTCTTCGGCCCCTGTACTCCCTACCAGTTTAGGCTAAGCGGACCAGGGCATTGGAGAGGTGCCCGTCAGGCAATTCTTACCCAATGGGAGCGTGTGGTCAAACCCATTAAGACACGGCCCATTCCAGAACCTTCCTCCTCCCGTTTGTTGGTTTGGCTGGGCCTGTCAGGAGGGGCTGCAGTGATTTTTGCCGTTATGGCAATGCAAAAGAAGATCCCACTCTTCCTGAGAATCAAATCTGTTTCTTGTATCCCATAGACATCCCATATTTGATTTTTGGGTAGCTATGTTTTCCATTTGCACTTTAATTGTATTATTCCTTTATCTGATTATTGGAATGAATTCTTCTTTATAATACAAGTTATATTTTAAATCGATTAACATTTGAAGGAAACTCAAAAAGACTCAAAAAGTATTTTTCTTGTATCTGTGTTGTAGAGCTGCTTGATTAATTATTAAAGGATTGCAGTCTCAATTTTAAACTCCCATCCATTTCTAAATGACAATAATTCTCCTGTGTATATTAAACCAAAAGAACACTGTGTCCGGAACAGTCAGATCGGCATGTGGCACTGCCACTGAGCAAGAGAGAAAATATTTTTTTTAAGAGCAGATGTCTGAAACAGCTTTTAAAAAAGTATTTCAACCACACAGTAGGCCTAATATTAAGTCTTACAAATATTAATATTATCACAGAAGAACTGGGATAAAAATGTATAGTTCGTATATATTCACTGATGCGTATGGTTGTGAGCAAATCACCTTTCAATCACCTTTGAAGAGCATTTTTGATGCCCAAAGTGGGCGGAGCCGTCTGTCATCAACTTGGCAGCAAGTCTCTGCGCATCACTTCCAGAAAACTGAAAATGGGCAGCACGCTAGCCAGCAGCAATAAACATTGAAGAAGATAGCAAGATATTGTGGAAGAACACAGTCGCTGCATAAGCTTCCTTTGGATCATAATATTAGAAATGTGTTATACTTCATTTATTTTTAATGAAGTTCCAGTTCACATGAGGAAGACCGTGTGTATGTGTTCGCTTCATTTCACTGTGGAATCGTTTGTAAACAAGTCTCAAGTGCTGGATTTGCAGACACAATGTTGTGCCTTCGATATTGGATCTGACAGGAATGGTGCAACAAACTTATGTGAGTAAAATGTCTTTTTTATGTAATAGTAGTCCCGGGGCTATGTGTTTTTCAGACGGGCAACCAAAACGTACGCCCATCGGCAGAAATTCTTTCTTGATCTGGGCGTGCACGTCAGGGATGGAAATTAGCACGTGCCACCAGCAAAATGAGTTGTGGCGGGTAAACTCGCTTATGCAATTGCAATGCCTTGATTTTTAGTAAATTTTTTTAGTTTACACAGTCATAGCATTAGACATAAATGCAATAGTACTAATAATTGTCCTAATTTATTTAGGTGTTTTGGTTTCCTTGGTTTCCTCTTTTTCCTCTTTATGTCACATAGATTTATTTCCTTTATGTGTAAATAAGTTTAGGATTTTCTGACATTTATATGTACCTTATTCCGATGCCGAGGAATGCCAATGTGAGTGAGAATGGGTTGCGGGGAAATATATAAAGCAAAGCCTGTGAACACTTTATCTGCTGAACAAGTACCATAAATACAGTTTAGGTAGCTCTAAATCCAGATGATTATATAATCGTCATATTGCCCAGGCCTAAAAATTGTTAACGTAATAAGGCGTTTTAGACATAACATCAGACTTGATATGTGGTCATACTTCTAGATGAGATTTATTGGTGAAATTAAAGTGTTGAGGACATCAATGTATACAGTTCCTTCTCAAAAAATTTGCATATGTGATAAAAGTTCATTATTTTCCATAATGTAATGATAAAAATTAAACTTTCATATATTTTAGATTCATTGCACACCAACTGAAATATTTCAGGTCTTTTATTGTTTTAATACTGATGATTTTGGCATACAGCTCATGAAAACGTCTAAAAAACATTAGCATATTTCATCCGACCAATAAAAGAAAAGTGTTTTTAATACAAAAAATGTCCACATTCAAATAATTATGTTCAGTTATGCACTCAATACTTGGTCGGGAATCCTTTTGCAGAAATGACTGCTTCAATGCAGCGTGGCATGGAGGCGATCAGCCTGTGGCACTGCTGAGGTGTTATGGAGGCCCAAGATGCTTCGATAGCGGCCTTAAGCTCATCCAGAGTGTTGGGTCTTGTGTCTCTCAACTCTTCTTCTCTTCACAATATCCCACAGATTCTCTATGGGGTTCAGGTCAGGAGAGTTGGCAGGCCAATTGAGCACAGTAATACCATGGTCAGTAAACCATTTACCGGTGGTTTTGGCACTGTGAGCAGGTGCCAGGTCGTGCTGAAAATCGAAATCTTCATCTCCATAAAGCTTTTCAGCAGATGGAAGCATGAAGTGCTCCAAAATCTCCTGATAGCTAGCTGCATTGACCCTGCCCTTGATAAAACACAGTGGACCAACACCAGCAGCTGACATGGCACCCGAGATCATCACTGACTGTGGGTACTTGACACTGGACTTCAGGCATTTTGTCATTTTCTTCTCCCCAGTCTTCCTCCAGACTCTGGCACCTTGATTTCCGAATGACATGCAAAAAATAAATAAAAATATTTCGAAAAAAGTACTTTGGACCACTGAGCAACAGTCCAGTGCTGCTTCTCTGTAGCCCAAAGTGGCTTTACCTGGGGAATGCGGCACCTGTAGCCCATTTTTCTGCACACGCCTGTGCACGGTGGCTCTGGATGTTTCTACTCCAGACTCAGTCCACTGCTTCCGCAGGTCCCCCAAGGTAAGGAATCGGTCCTTGTCCACAATCTTCCTCAGGGTCCGGTCACCTCTTCTCGTTGTGCAGCGTTTTTTGCCACACTTTTTCCTTCCCACAGACTTCCCACTGAGGTGCCTTGATACAGCACTCTGGGAACAGCCTATTCGTTCAAAAATTTCTTTCTGTGTCTTACCCCCTCGCTTGAGGGTGTCAATGATGGCCTTCTGGACAGGGTCGGGTCGGCAGCCTTATCCATGATTGCGGTTTTGAGTAATGAACCAGGCTGGGAGTTTTTAAAAGCCTCAGGAATCTTTTGTAGGTGTTTAGAGTTAATTAGTTGATTCAGATGATTAGGTTAATAGCTCGTTTAGAGAACCTTTTCATGAAATGCTAATTTTTTAGATAGGAATTTTGGGTTTTCATGGGCTGTATGCCAAAATCATCAGTATTAAAAAGACCTGAAATATTTCAGTTGATGTGCAATGAATCTTAAATATATGAAAGTTTAATTTTTATCATTATTTAATGGAAAATAATGAACTTTTATCACATATGCTAATTTTTTGAGAAGGACCTGTATATTGGTTGCTTAATTATTTTTTGTAGAGATTTTAAAGTTACTTGGATAGCTGTCGGCTATTACTATGAGCTAGACAATACAGGGTTCTGCACTGTAATGGTGTTCCAACCACATTTGCTGGAAAACTGGGTTTGTCTATTTAACCATCCACCTTTTGTAGATTGACCACTTAAACTCCTGTACAGGGTCCGGAATGGCCTACCCAAATTGAAAAGCTTCACATACACACATACAGTGCTCTAGGTTCAAATATTGGTGTCATTTTACATGAAACCCTTTGAAGTTACATAAAACACTGCTAAAATAATAACATTTGCAACAAATCTCAAAGTGCTACAGTTAAAGTTCCCGTTCGTCGCGATTCCATCTTTCAAACTTTAGTTAATGTGTAATGTTGCTGTTAGAGCATAAATAATACCTGTAAAATTATAAAGTTTAAAGTTCAATGCCAAGCGAGATATTTTATTTAACAGAAGTTCCCTTTCAAAGCCTACAGCGAACGGCCGGTTTGGACTACAGCAGGAAGTGCAGGGATGTAATGGCGTCACTAGAACCGTTTGTTGACTAACCCTCCGCCCACAAGTACACACAAAAAAGGGGGCGTGGTCTTGTTGCTCTCCCACATGGAGATGAGCTTGCATTCAGCGCTTGCATCTCCCCGTTATGGTAAGAGGCGGGACCTTTCCGGGCAAAATGCGCTACGCTGCCGTCCAATCCCAACACAGGAAGCGCTGGCCCAATCAGAACTTGTTACGTGTTTCTGAAGCAGGGACTTCATAGAACAAGGAAATCATCAGGCCGTTTTTAGGACAGAGGAAACAGCGCTGTAACTTTTTAGGAAAACATGGAAACTCACAGGAAACTTTTTACACGCGAAACATGAACTCATGTTATATTGCACACTGTAAACATAATCAAAGCTTCGAAAGCACGCGATGAATGGGATCTTTAAGATCATTAACTTATAGATCTTACAGTTAAGATCATTTAAGAATGGGAAAATACAAATAGATTGAATCGCTAAAAGATATAAGCTCTCACAAAAAGAAATGTTTTAAGTCCTTTTTTAAAAGTCTCAAGAGCTTGAGGTGCCCTCAGATGGTCGGGTAGGGTATTCCAAATACGAGGAGCGGCAGAACAGAAAGCCCGATCACCCATAGTGCTGAGCTTAGTCTTGGGAATATGAAGGAGGTTTGAATTTGTTGAACGAAGTGATCGAGCTGTAGTTGAAGGTGTGAGTAGTTCTTTCAGATAGGAGGGGACATTTCCAGAGATGCACTGATGGGTTAGAAGGGAGACCTTAAATTCAATCCTGGCGGAAACAGGAAGCCAGTAAAGTAAATTGAGAATGGGTGTGATGTGATCGAATTTTCGAACTCTCAACAGGATCCTTGCTGCACTATTCTGAACGCACTGCAGTCTCTGCAAGCTTTTGTTAGGGATCCCGATGAGAAGTGCCTTACAGTAATCCAGTCTGGAGGAGACAAAGGCGTGGACCAGCTTTTTAGCATCTGCTAAGGTTAGTGTTGGATGGAGTTTAGCAATATTTCTGAGATGGTAGAAAGATGTCTTGCAGAGGTTTGTGAGTGTTGAAGACATAGATGATGTTGGTGAAATTGCAGAGGTATGCGTTTCTGATTTCATGTACAGTTGTGTCTCATCGGCATAGCAGTGAAATGAGACTCCATATGACATGGCTGAGGGGGATGATGTAAATGATGAAGAGAATGGGGCCAAGGACCCCTGAGGGACCCCGCAGGTAACTTTGTGTTGTCGGGACCTTGCACTTCCAAGTGAAATGTACTCTGATCTGTTAGTGAGGTACAATTGCAGTCCCAGTGAGTCCATTGGTTTGATGCAGCCGGTTAAGGAGTATGCCAAGGTCCACATGATTACTTGTATCGAAAGCAGCTGACAGATCGAGGAGTATGAGGAGGGATGGTGAGCCTGCAACAGCTCTCATCCGAAGTCATTTGTGACTCTAACCAGGGCTGTTTCAGTACTGTGTGCAGAACAGGCTGAAATTTTTCGAAAAGATTGTTGTATTTGAGATGATCCTGGAGGTGGAAAGCTACAACTTTTTCCAGTACTTTGGAGATGAATGGAAGATTGGAAATGGGCCTGTAATTTGCAAGCACATCTGGGTCAAGGGTGGGGTTTTTTTGAGAACAGGTCTGATTATCGCAGTTTTTAGGGCCGTTGGAACATTGCCAGACTGGAGGGAGTGGTTTTTTATAGTGGTAATCAGAGGACTTAGGACAGAGGTATTAACTTTCACTAGAGCTGTAGGAAAAGGTTCGAGTGCACAGGTGGTGGCTTTCATCCTTTTAATTATATTCTCAACTGCTTGCTGTGTGATTTCTGGAAAGTGATCTATGTGCAGGCTGTGAGTGGATAGTCAGGGTGGATAGTGGTGAGGATCCAGGAAAAGGTAGAGTGAATTGAGTGAACTATTTTTATTACAGTGCTCTTCTGTAGTTTCAGTAAATCAGGTTTGTGGTTTGAGTAGATGATTTATGATGGAGAACAGCTGTTTGGAGTTTCCGGGACTACTTCTGATGACTTTTGAGAAGAAATTTGACCGTGCCGAAGTGATTTTGCATAATTCTTTTGGTGTTCCTGAAAAGCGAGCTTGTGCACAGTGAGACCTGTGGCTATTAATCTCCTCTCAATGGCATGCCCAGCTGCCTTCATTTTCCGTAGTTCACCGGTATACCAGGGAGCTGTTTGGTAGAAAGTGACTGTTGTGGTTTTGACCGGGGCATGAAGATCCAGAATGCCTCTGAGGGTGTTATTATAATAGTCCCCTCTAACAGGATATTCAGGCACACAGACGAGCGATTTAATCACTTAACGTCGTTACAGAGACTTTCTATTTGTTCTGGTGAAATCATGAAATAAAATAACACAAACTTATTGCTGCCTTGAAGAACAAGCGGGTGAAAAAGATGATGAAGATGAAGCTACTGCTGCTCCATGGCTGCGTCCGAAAACCTAGGCAGCTGACTCGTTGCCCCGCTGCATCAGACAATGACTCTGTAGGCAGTGTTTTGTGCATGAAGGCACCTCACGAAACTAATTTTGGACAGACTTCTAAGGCAGTGTAACAGTTAAATAATCTACAGCTAAATAGAGAGAGCTTTGGTGAGAACTAAACACATATTTAATTACTACAGTAGTGATTTCTCGCTAGAAATGACATCAGAAGTGTAATATGTTTGTAAAAAAACATACATTTACACACAAACTGACCAGCAAACACAACTTCTGGATGCCATCTTTTTTTTCCCAGCTCAACTGTCACTGAATGGAAAGCACATGATTGTGGGATATCAAAGGCAGCAAAGGACACATGCATGCTGCCTTCAAAAATGGATCAGATAAAGGTATCTCAGGAGGCAGGAAGGGAAGCAAACATTAGATTCGGACGTGGCTTGATGCCTTCCTGCCTTCAAATGTGTCCTCCGAAGCATTTTACAGGTTTCGGACACAGCCCATGTCTCTCCTGAAAGCTCATATTTACGGACTAATACAAAGCACCACGAGATCATTCCAATATGCTCAGGTCAGAGAACACCTGTCAATCAAAAGCTCTTTATCCAATCAGAGTAGATCACTGTTAAGCCTGCCCCCACAAGAGGTTTGTGTCAAAACAGCAAACGAAAAACTGAGAAATGTAAGCGAAATCTTTGGCAATGCATTCACAATCCACGATTTGCGAAAACGAATCTTTGAAAAACATTAACGAAGAATGAAGCATACTGAATATCCTGTTACATTTGTGCGACTAAGTTCATTTTTTTCATTTTCAATGTGTTTTTCTTCTTTTGTAATAGCATATTTTTGATAGTTTCTGAAAATGTTTCGTTCAGTTTTATAGTTTCGTCCTCTCTCTCTCTCCAGTCCCACGTGACGTCTCAGACCTTAATTACATAAAATATAAGCCTTTATATGCATAATGTTTCTTGCATAAAAAAACACTGTTCTTATTCAAACAACAATATCTTTATTTACCCTTGTAAGACTGCTGTGTAGCTGCTGCAGAACTTCAGTTCATTCAGTCAGAGGGGGTGGAGTTACTTTGACAGTTTAAGGGTCCAACAAGATAGTCACAAGCTCTTTTAATACCTTCCATTAGCTAAATATTTGTGAAACTGACATACAGAGATAATGAGTGGCCAATAGCATCGATTTACTGCAATAAAAAAACAAAAAACACAAAAAGGGTACTTTGACTGTAAGGGCAAAAAGGGCAGGGTGAGCTCTAGCTCTAGTCAAACTTGTACTTCGTGTTAGCTGGGAAGGATTTGCATGCAGCCAGGTATGGTGTTCATTCTATTCATCAGGAACTGTTAAGTTCCACATTTTATTAACAACTCATGTTAGTATTATGTATTTAGGCATGTTAATTGTTGTTTTCGTAATCCTGATGCCACATTTTTTCACTTTGTGTTATTTTGTATATTTTCAAGAAATCAACTGGAAACAAACAGTACACCCAATAGTACAACAAACTTTTATTTTGAACTTTTATTTCGGATATTTACGAAATATTTAGTAGCCGGAGCTACTTCTCTCCGTTTATGTCGGTGGCGTGTCACGCAGGGACTGTGCTCCTCCGCAGCAGTACCTACCAGTCTGGCCTGAAATAGTCCCAATATAAACACTTATTATAAGTGTACCATAATGATTCAGGGAAAGACAAAAACACGGTTTGGAAAATGGATTCATGTTGTACATTCTCATTATATCATTTTTGTTAATCTTGAACACAAAAAAAGTTATGGACAGCAGCTTTAACATGCATGTGTGTATTTATATACAACATAGTACACACACATATATTATTATATACACACATTATTTTTATGTAAACACAAACTTTTATTGGTTTTTATAACACCGGTGGATAGTTTCCTATGGTAAATGCAAAAAATCTGTGTGTATCATTTTCTTATAAAGATTTGCTTTATCGATCGATCTATCTATCTATCTATCTATCTATCTATCTAGATAGATAGATAGATAGATAGATAGATAGATAGATAGATAGATAGCCTATAATATATATATATATATATATATATATATATATATATATATATATATATATATATATATATATATATATATATATATATATATACAGCCTTGTTCAAAATAATAGCAGTACAATGTGACTAACCAGAATAATCAAGGTTTTTAGTATATTTTTTATTGCTACGTGGCAAACAAGTTACCAGTAGGTTCAGTAGATTGTCAGAAAACAAATGAGACCCAGCATTCATGATATGCACGCTCTTAAGGCTCTTGTTCAAAAAAATAGCAGTGTCTACCTTTGACTGTACAAACTCAAAACTATTTTGTACAAACATTTTTTTTTTTCTGGGATTTAGCAATCCTGTGAATCACTAAACTAATATTTAGTTGTATGACCACAGTTTTTTAAAACTGCTTGACATCTGTGTGGCATGGAGTCAACCAACTTGTGGCACCTCTCAGCTGTTATTCCACTCCATGATTCTTTAACAACATTCCACAATTCATTCACATTTCTTGGTTTTGCTTCAGAAACAGCATTTTTGATATCACCCCACAAGTTCTCAATTGGATTAAGGTCTGGAGATTGGGCTGGCCACTCCATAACATTAATTTTGTTGGTTTGGAACCAAGACTTTGCCCGTTTACTAGTGTGTTTTGGGTCATTGTCTTGTTGAAACAACCGTTTCAAGGGCATGTCCTCTTCAGCATAGGGCAACATGACCTCTTCAAGTATTTTAACATATGCAAACTGATCCATGATCCCTGGTATGCGATAAATAGGCCCAACACCATAGTAGGAGAAACATGCCCATATCATGATGCTTGCACCTCCATGCTTCACTGTCTTCACTGTGTACTGTGGCTTGAATTCAGAGTTTGGGGGTCGTCTCACAAACTGCCTGTGGCCCTTGGACCCAAAAAGAACAATTTTACTCTCATCAGTCCACAAAATGTTCCTCCATTTCTCTTTAGGCCAGTTGATGTGTTCTTTGGCAAATTGTAACCTCTTCTGCACATGCCTTTTTTTTAACAGAGGGACTTTGCGGGGGATTCTTGAAAATAGATTAGCTTCACACAGACGTCTTCTAACTGTCACAGTACTTACAGGTAACTCCAGACTGTCTTTGATCATCCTGGAGGTGATCATTGGCTGAGCCTTTGCCATTCTGGTTATTCTTCTATCCATTTTGATGGTTGTCTTCCGTTTTCTTCCACGTCTCTCTGGTTTTGCTCTCCATTTTAAGGCATTGGAGATCATTTTAGCTGAACAGCCTATCATTTTTTGCACCTCTTTATAGGTTTTCCCCTCTCTAATCAACGTTTTAATCAAAGTACGCTGTTCTTCTGAACAATGTCTTGAACGACCCATTTTCCTCAGCTTTCAAATGCATGTTCAACAAGTGTTGGCTTCATCCTTAAATAGGGGCCACCTGATTCACACCTGTTTCTTCACAAAATTGATGACCTCAGTGATTGAATGCCACACTGCTATTTTTTTGAACACACCCCTTTCAACTAATTCAACTAATTGCCCAATTGCACAGCCTTAAGAGCGTGCATATCATGAATGCTGGGTCTCATTTGTTTTCTGAGAATCTACTGAACCTACTGGTAACTTGTTTGCCACGTAGCAATAAAAAAATATACGAAAAACCTTGATTATTCTGGTTAGTCACATTGTACTGCTATTATTTTGAACAAGACTGTATATATATATATACATATATACTTCTCTGAATCCTTAACTTAACTATTTTCATTTGTATAACATTTTGCAGTACAGTTTTGATCAGTTAACCTTTCCCCTGCTTGCCCAACTTAACAAATCTGATTTCTGACATTTTTCACAGTTAACCATTCTCTGAGTGCATAAATTCACTAATCTCTTCTGTAAAATATTACACAGTACAGTTTTGGTATTTTTGGTAACCCTTCCCTGAGTGCCTTACTTCACATATAAACATTTCACAAATAATAAATAAATGTAAAATTATGTAAAAAAAAAAAATAATAATAAATAACGTTATGGCTATAACGTTAAAGCTAGCATGACAAAAATATGTTTCTCATTTATACCTTGCTATGAATAATGCTATGAATAATTGGAGATGTGATTGCAATAACACTGGTGGATAGTTTCATGCTTTGGTAAATGCCACAAATCAGAAGATAATGAAATCATTAGGTTTCAAGCAACAAGTGTGTTCATACGGCATAACTGATGATATATTATTATTATTATTAGTAGTAGTAGTAGTAGTAGTAGTAGTAGTAGTAGTAGTAGTAGTAGTAGTAAAATATTATTTTACTTTTTTTTCTACCATCTGCCTAAAGTCTGACAGTTGTGGATCATCATGGCTAAACGTGTTGCTGTGATCGGAGGAGGGACCTCTGGGCTGACCTGCATCAAATGCTGCCTGGATGAAGGCCTGGAGCCAGTGTGTTTTGAGACCAGCGATGACCTTGGAGGTCTTTGGAGGTTTAAGGTGAGATATATCTGTTTGATAGGGCTCACTAAAGTAAAAAAGAAGGGTGCCAAGCACTGAACCCTGAGGCACGGTTCATTGCAGACCATCAATAAACAAGAAGCTGAGAGAAACTGATGCAGTTTGCTTCTTCTCTTTCCATCTTAGGAAACTCCAGATCCAGATCGTGCTAGCATTTACTACTCATTGATTATCAACACTTCAAAGGAGATGATGTGTTTCAGTGATTTCCCCATCCCTTCCCACTTCCCAAACTACATGCACCACTCCCTCATCATGGACTACTTCCGGATGTACGCTGATCACTTCAAGCTCAAACGGCACATCCGTTTCCAGGTCTGGCCTGAGAAGCTTGAATGTGAAGTTTTATAGAAATATACCTCATGTTTATCTTATGTTTTTGAGGGTTTAGAGATTCTCCATGAGTCATATTTTGTGTTTCTTAGACTAAAGTCCTTCATGTTACACCAAGGCCAGATTTCCCTCACTCAGGTCAGTGGGATGTAGAGATAGAATCCAAGGATGGCCGGAGGGAGAAGCAGGTGTTTGATGCTGTGATGGTCTGCACCGGTCACCACTGTCACCCTCATCTCCCTCTAAAGGACTTTCCAGGTGCAGTGCAAAGTGCAGCAAAAATAATGTCAATAAAAGCCAAACTAGGACACTCATAGTAACCTTTAGATGTACTTTAAGTGTAAGAGTCAATATATATATACAGTATATACATATATATATATATATATATATATATATATATATATATATATATATATATATATATATATATATATATACACACATATATATATACACACACACACATATATATATATACACACACAAATATATATATATATATATATATATATATATTACATATATATCTATCTATATTGTATTATATTGTATGTATTATATCTATCTATCTATCTATCTATCTATCTATCTATCTATCTATCTATCTATCTATCTATCTATCTATCTATCTATATGTGTGTGTATATATATATATATATATATATATATATATATATATATATATAACACATATAAATATATATAACACATATACATATATAACACATATACATATGCATATATAACACATATACATATACATATATAACACACACATATACATATATATATATATATATATATATATATATATATATATATATATATATATAAACGTGTGTGTGTGTGTGTGTGTGTGTGTGTGTGTGTGTGTGTGTGTGTGTGTGTGTGTGTGTGTGTGTGTGTGTGTGTGTGTGTGTTCACAGCATTTCACTTTTTCCACAATTTGAAGTTACAGCCTTATTCCAAAATTGATTAAAATCATTATTTTCCTCAACATTTTTTCAAACAATGACCCATAATGACAATATGAAAAAAGTTTGTTTAAAATAATTTGCACATTCTTAAAAAATAAAAAAACATAATGACACTCAAAATAGAGCTCAGGTGCATCCTGTTTCTGCTGATCATCCTTGAGATGTTTCTAAAACTTGATTGGAGTCCACCTGTGGTAAGTTCAGTTGATTGGACATGATTTGGAAAGACACACTCCTGTCTATATAAAGTCCCACAGTTAACAGTGCATCTCAGAGCACAAACCAAGCCATGAAGTCTAAGGAATTGACCTCTGAGACAGGATTGTATCAAGGAACAGATCTGTGAGGGTAAAGAAAAAAATCTGCTCCATTGAAGATCCTAATGGGCACAGTGTCCTCATCATCCATAAATGTAAGTTTGACACCACGAGGACTCTTCCCAGAGCTGGTGAAGGAAACCAGGCCCTGCTCATTCCCTGGCCAATATCATCCTTACAGAGAGGCATTGTGGTGGCAGCATCATGCTGTGGGGATGTTTTTTAGCAGTAAGAACTGAGAGAGTAGTCATTATCGAGGCAAAGATGAAAGTAGCAATGTACAGAGACATCCTTGATGAAAATCTACTCCAGAGTGCTCTGGACCTCAGACTAGGGTGAAGGTTCTTCTTCCAACAGGACAACATCCCTAAGCACACAGCCAAAATAACGAAGGAGTGGCTACAGGACATCTCTGTGAATTTCCTTGAGTGGCCCAGCCAGAGCCCAGACCTTTGCCCGATTGAATATCACTGGGGAGATCTGAAAATGGTTGTGCACCGACGCTCCCCATCGAACCTGATTGAGATTGTGAGGTCCTGCAGAAAAGAATGAGAGTAACTACTCAAAAATAGGTGTGCCAAGCATGTAGCATTATACTCAAAAAGACTAAAATTGGCGCCAAAGGTGCTTCAACAAAGTATTGAGCAAAGGCTATAAATACTTTTTTTTCATCAATTTGCAAAGATTTCAAAAAACTTTTCACACTGTCATTATGGGGTATTGTTTGTAGAATGTTAAGGAAAATAATTAATTAAATCTATTTTGGAATAAAGCTGTAACATTACAAAATGTGGAAAAACTAAAATGCTGTGAAAACTTTCCGGATGCATTTCCTTGTTATATTATAGTGGCTAAATTTTTTAATCCCCTCTTCAGGAATAGAAACATTTAGGGGAAAATTCTTCCATAGCCGCGAATACAAAACCCCAGAAGAATGGCGAGGGAAGAGGGTAGTTGTGATTGGCATTGGGAACTCTGGAGGAGATATTGCTGTAGAGCTGAGCAGAATGGCCAAACAGGTGATATACCACAACATCAGTACAAATAATTATAGCATATGAATAATTAATATTTAAAGCCTCTGCATTCCACTTATCTTACTTACCTTCCTTGAATTCCAGGTTTATTTAAGTACCCGAAGGGGATCTTGGATACTAAATCGTGTAGGAGAAAAGGGTGTTCCATCAGATATGATATTTAGTAAGAGAATGCGCGGTTGGGTTATTCAAATGTTGCCTGTTGGATTTATCAACAATTTGGGTGAGAAACAACTCAATAAACGTTTCAACCACAAGCTCTATGGGCTGCAGCCTGCACACAGGTACTCTGAACACTGGAGGAAACAAGACTCTGATGACTTTGGTCCATAAAAGTGTCTCTACTGCACTTAACCCTTTTCATAATGTACTATACAATGTATTTTGTTTATTTCCCAGAGTTTTCAGCCAACATCCCATGCTCAATGATGATTTACCAAACCGGATCCTCTCTGGTACCGTCTCAGTCAAGCCGAATGTGCAAGAGTTTCGTGGCTCAAGTGTGGTTTTTGAGGATGGCACGGTTGAGGATGACATTGATCTGGTGGTGTTTGCCACTGGCTACACTTTCTCATTCCCCTTCCTGTCTTCACATGTAATTCCTGTCTCAAATAACAAGGTTTCCCTGTACAAATACATGTATCCCCCAGCACTAGAGCACCCAACTTTAGCCGTTATTGGTCTGATCCAGCCTCGGGGAGCCATTATGCCCATCTCTGAGATGCAAGCGCGCTGGGCCACTCGTGTTTTTAAAGGTATCAAAAATGATGCTGACATTCTGCACAGAAAACTAAGAGCTGTTCTTAATATATATATGTTCATATTCATACAATTCAGAACAACAAAGGTCTACTTACAATATTAAGCAAGATTTCTATCCCCCCAAAAAATTTGTACGTTTTCTCTCTGGCACTTAATTAAAGCTGCACTGTGTAACTTTTTTTGTTTATTCTTAGCTAAAAAAAACTTAGTTCTTTCAAAAATATATGTGCTCATAAATTAGGGATGGGACGATACACTTAAACTCACGATACGATGCACCTCGATATGCCTGGGTTACGATACGATACGATATCAAATGTTTTTTTTTTTTTTTTTCAAATCTGCGTCTTTTGTTTTGTTTGTTTTTACCACCTAACTAATGTACTTAAACGAAAGGTAGGATTTTTCTCTTTCCCTATCTCGAGGGAACTTCGAGCTGCGTCGAAACGCTAGGGGACGCCTCTGCGTGCCATGTCATGAAGCACTTGTGTAATCAGTCCAATAGCGGGACGATACGTCACGGGCGGGTGACGTCATCGACCAGGAAGCTATAAAGCATGCCCGGACCAAACAGTCACTAGCTTCTGTGTCTTCACAAAGCGCTCTGTGTGATATTGTATGTCCATTTATTGTGTGTGTGTCAAAGAAAAAGAAAAGAGAATGTCTAGTCAGTTCAGGCGATGTGTCACTCCCTGCCCTCATTACATCACGGGTGGGGATACACACGACCTGTGTGTAATGTGTTTGGGGCTCGAGCATGCCCAGTCAGCTCTCGAGGGGGTTGGCTGCGAGCATTGCGAGAGTCTCCCAATGCGTACATTAAGATCACGCCGGGCACTCTTCGAGGAGAGTGCTTTGGCTCGTGGTCCTCAGGGCGCGGGTCCCGCTGTTGCCGAGGCACAGCGAAGGCTCGCGTCTTGGGGATCGCAGTTAGATCTAGTGGCGGGGTTAGAGACGGGTGATCCCCTATCTCTGCCCTTACCCACTGGATCTCAAGCCTCAGTTCGTGAGTTGGAAGCACGCTCTGCGGTTTCTTCCGCTCGTGCTGAGGCTCGTGATCAGCCGCAGCATTCCAGTTCCGAGGAACTGGATGTTGTTAGAGTAGAAATGTCTGACGAATTGCTTCCACCACTGCACACACACGCACAGGAGGAGCTTATGGAGGTTGTGACTCGTGCCGTTGCCAGATTGAGTTTAGACTGGCCGGCCGAGCAGTATGAAACACGCCAACATCAGAGCAGGCTAGATGAAAGATTCTTACCCTCATATACACAACCTCCTAAGCGGGGCTTGCCATTTTTCCCGGACCTCCACACCGAGGTGTCGAGGTCCTGGGCTAAACCAGCGTCAGCCAGAGTTTTCAACCCGTCAACATCTGAATATTCAAACATAAACGGGTTGAAGGCTCATGGTTATGCGGCGATGCCGCGGGTGGAAGAGACGCTCGCGAGCTATCTCTCCCCCGAGTCAGCATCGTCGCTGCAAGCCCCGCAGCTGCCCACCAAGCCCGTAAGAACGACATCAGCGCTGGTGGGCAGGGCGTACTCGTTTACATACGGTGGCCGTCCTGCAAGCATATCAGGCAGATTTATTGGGGGATATAAATGAGGAAACTGAGGAAGTGGGGAGAGAGACGATAGCTGAAATTAGACGGGCGGCAGATTTGTCTCTTCGTGCCACCAGGGAGACGGCCAGATCCATCGGCCACTCTATGGCAGCCCTGGTGGCCACGGAGAGACATTTATGGTTAAACCTCTCTGACATAAAGGAGAGGGATAAAAAATTCCTACTGGACGCGCCCGTCTCGCCTTCTGGTCTCTTTGGTGACGCAGTAACAACAGTCGTCGGCCGTTACCAAGAGGCCAGAAGGCAGGCTGCAGCCTTTCAAAAATTTCTCCCCCGAAAAACATATCCCCCAGGGGCTGCCGGGCGGGGGCAGCCCCAGCCGAGTACGTCCTCCTCCGTAGCGCATCGAGCGCAGCAAAAGCAGAGCGTGGCCGCTCGGGCCCCCCCGCAGAGAGAACGGGGGTCCGGGCGACGCGCTCAGCCGGGACCTTCCCGCGGTAGGACGGATCTGAGGACCGTCCTTATCGCTAGAAAGGCCTCGGCTAAGAAGTCCTGACGCCAAGAGCGCAGGGCTTCCGATGGCAGTCCCCTCCGGGAAAGTGCGGCTCGCCGAGGCGCCCGCTCTTTCCCGGTGCCATCGGGGGGCCGGTCTGCCAACCCTGCCACCATTGGTGCTTCAGGGCGCGGCGGTCCCCGGCGAACGCATATCTCCATGTCCGCCCGGAAACGTAGCGGCTTGGGGATGTTCGCGCCCTCTCGGGAGGGCCCCTGGGCGGTCAGTTCGGTTGCTACCTGCCGGTTATCCGTTACAGGACACCGGGCTGACCACACAGGAAAATCCAGAGACCAGCCTCGAGAGTCGGGGAGCGACCTGGCTGGGGAGCGGTCATGAGTGGCCGCTCGGCCCAAGGTCTGTGGAGGGGCCATCAGCTCTCCTGGCACATAAACCAGCTGGAGCTGATGGCTGTGTTTCAAGCACTCAAACACTTCCTCCCAGACCTACGGGGCCGCCATGTGTTAGTTCGGTCAGACAACACTTCGGTGGTCTCGTATATAAATCACCAGGGGGGATTGAGATCGCGTCAGTTGTGGAAGCTCACGCATCACATTCTAATATGGGCCCAAGGCAAGATGCTCTCGCTCAGGGCGATGTACATCCCGGGGGTCCTGAATGTAGCGGCAGACTCCCTGTCGAGGCAGGGAGTGGTGCCAGGGGAATGGAGGCTCCACCCCGAGGTGGTGGAGGAGCTGTGGATCCGCTTTGGGCGAGCCAAGGTGGATCTGTTTGCGTCTCGAGAGACGACACACTGTCCAGCATTCTTTTCCCTCACACATCCAGCCCCACTGGGGCTGGACGCAATGGTACAGACGTGGCCGAGGCTGCGTCTGTACGCCTTTCCCCCTCTGGCGTTGCTCCCAGGAGTGCTGGAGAGAGTCCGCCGGGACGGGGTTCAGCTCTTATTGGTAGCCCCGTTCTGGCCGGGCCGAGTATGGCTGTCAGACATCATGTCTCTCCTAGAGGGTCCTCCCTGGGAAATCCCAGTCAGGAGGGATCTTCTTTCACAGGCCGGGGGGTCAGTACTGCACCCGCGCCCGGAACTGTGGAAACTGTGGGCTTGGCCCCTGAGGGGGCCCAGTTCATAAACACGGGTCTATCGACTGAGGTGATAGAGACCATGTTGCACTCCAGAGCACCATCCACAAGGAGACTTTACGCACTCAAATGGAGAGTTTTTGTCGCCTAGTGTACGCACCAGACTTTGGACCCTGTTAACTGCCCAGTCGGTTCAGTTCTCGAGTTCTTGCAAGAAAAATTCTCCGCAGGGTTATCCCCGTCGACTCTGAAAGTGTATGTGTCGGCGATATCTGCGTATCATAATCCATTAGATAACGCATCATTAGGGAGACACCCGTGGGTCACGCGTTTCCTCCGTGGTAGCTTGAGGCTCAGACCTGCGGCACGCTCCAGGGTGCCGACTTGGGACCTGGCCATAGTGCTGAAAGGCCTTATGTTGGCTCCCTTCGAGCCGTTAGAGGAAGTGTCAGAAAAGTTCCTAACACTAAAAACAGTGTTTCTCCAAGCGATTTCATCACTGAAAAGAGTAGGAGACCTACAGGCTCTATCAGTAGCACCTTCTTGCCTTGAATTTGCACCAGGAGTGGTGAAAGCTTTTCTCTTCCCGAGGGAAGGATATGTTCCCAAGGTCCTGACCAACGTGCCGGGACCAGTAATGCTGCAGGCTTTCTGTCCGCCTCCGTTCACTAGTCAAGACCAAGAGAAGCTAAATCTGCTATGTCCGGTCAGGGCCCTAGATGCATATGTCCACAGAGCTGCCCTGTGGCGAAAGTCAGAACAGTTGTTCGTATGTTTTGGGTCCTCCAGTAAGGGAAAACCGGCTTCAAAGCAGACGCTTAGCAAGTGGATAGTCGTGGCTATTTCGCTCGCTTATGAGTCGGTCGGACATCCTTCACCTATGAGGGTCTGCGCCCACTCTACTAGGAGTATGGCTGCGTCTATGGCTCTTATTTCGGGAGTTTCACTGTCAGAGGTTTGTGATGCGGCTGGGTGGTCCTCTCCGCATACATTTGTGAGGTTTTACAATCTGGACGTAGCCTCTACTCCGGGGTCCCGGGTGTTTCTGGGTTAAATCACACATACAGACATTTGGGACTCTGGCGGCGTGGGTATTGAGGTCCCCTAGCGTTTCAACGCAGCTCGAAGTTCCCTCGAGATAGGGAACGTCTCAGGTTACGTATGTAACCATGGTTCCCTGAGAGGGAACGAGACGCTGCGTCGAGATGCCATACTCCCGGCATGCCTGTGATCGATTTGTTCGACTTTTTCAGAAGCTAGTGACTGTTTGGTCCGGGCATGCTTTATAGCTTCCTGGTCGATGACGTCACCCGCCCGTGACGTATCGTCCCGCTATTGGACTGATTACACAAGTGCTTCATGACATGGCACGCAGAGGCGTCCCCTAGCGTTTCGACGCAGCGTCTCGTTCCCTCTCAGGGAACCATGGTTACATACGTAACCTGAGACGTTTTTTTGCATTTTGGTTCTATAATGTTTTTTAAAAAAAGGAGAATTTTTAGAAGTCCGCAACCACATTTTAAACAGGGGTGCCAATAATTGTGGAGGGCACTGTAGGGATGTCAATCGATTAAAATATTGAATCGCGATTAACTGCATGATTGTCATGAGTTAACTCGTGATTAATCGCAATTTAATCGCACCTTTTTAGCAATTGTAAATGTATCTTAAATTAAGTTAATACTCTAATCAACATAGGTATGGACAAATATGCATGCTTTATGCAACTGTACATTTATTATTACTGAAACCATACTTACATACCATACATACTAATAATCAATACAGCATGAAGACTAGACATATCAAAGGTCATAGATATGTTTATCTAAGAAACTGTTCATGTCTCTTAAGCCTAAACTTAAAAATAATGAGTAAGTAGTGATTTCTCTCATTTTAACAATATAAAGGGAGTTTTTACACTGGCAGTTTAATTCAGAACAGGGCAAAGTTCGTATGAAAAATTGTTAATGTGTACCAGTGAGCGAACCAGAACCACACCATACCTTGAGGAGGTCCATATTACACGAGTAGGAATATAGTGCGGCCCCTTTAAGAGATCCGCATTTCCTATTGAACTGCCGGTATTTTGCGTGTGCGCGCCGAACTGGGCCGCGATTCACGTGGACAGTGTGAAGAACATGGACGACTCGGGAACGCGTTTGTTCAGGAAAGTAACCTGTGCATTCGTTTTATCCGATTGTAAAGTATTTAGTTCAATAAAACACGTGTACTGTAAGCGGGGTGATGGTGTTAATGATTTAATGTTACCTCAGACATGAGCGAGAGTGAGCTGCAGTGCATCGCGCTCAGACTGCAGAGAATGTGCTCAGAGAAAAAACGCCCTTTTCTTTCTGGAGTCTAATAAAAGTTAAACAGAAAATATGGTAGTTTATGTAGGCAATAACTGCATTTTTGGTTTAGAATATTAATGCTAATGTCAACCATTTTCTTTTCCTATTAATGTTTGCTGGTACATCCTTTGTCTCACTTTTTTCCAACTACGGGCTATGCCTCAGATCAAACAGAAAATGCGCGCTGCGTTTTGTTATGTCTGCCCCATACACACACACACACACACACACACACACACACACACACACACACACTAAATTATTAATATACTACGCAAATCATGCAGCAGTGCCATCTATCTTTATTTCGCGATCCATTTTTTTCGACCTCGATGCGTTTCGTCACGTTTTGTATCGCGATATTTTGTCAAACGATATTTCGTCCCATCCCTATCATAAATGTATATTTACTTCTTTCAAGTAATAAAGTATTCTCGTAAATTTATAATATTGAAAATACATACGGGTGAGGGGTTTGAATGCCGGTCCCCATGTTGCCCCTCCATCTTGAAAGTACATTAGCCAAAGAGGGACATACCCGTGAATTCAAGCTTCGCCTTTCACGTTTTAACACTTGATGGCACTCATGGATGAGGTCGAACTGGAAGCCATCTTAATCTTGGACTAAAGCAGCCACTGTAGGAGTTAAAACTAAATCGGAATTGAGAGGAACAGAAATTAATATTCACTGGATGGTCATATATCTTTTCACTGCTAGATGGGGGAAAAATATCACACAGTGTAGCTTTAAACAAAGATTTAAAGGGGTGATGAATTGAGAAGTCAACTTTCCCTTGAGCTTTTGATATATAAAAGGTCATGGCAATATAGGAATATCCTCTAAGTTCCAGAGGATCCAACTTCCTTGTGGAAGAACACAGTCGCTACATAAGCTTCCTTCGGAATGTGTGGTTAAACTTTATTTTTAAAGAAGTTCAAGCTCACATGGGGAAGACATTCACTTCAGTTCACTGCGAAATCGTTTGTAAACAAATCTCCGGTCGATGCTGGATTTGGATCCGACAGGAATGGTGCAACACACTTACGTGAGTAATACAGTTTTTATTTGTAATAGTACTGCATTGTTAAGAATCGTTTTGCTTATGTGTACGTGTCTAACAGAGCATACATTTAGCACGCTCAGAACGTATGGGCCAGGGTTTGCAAAGCCCGGCAGGCCGATGAATCTCATAATATTCCGTTCTTGATCTGTGATGTTGTCTCTTTCGACTTCCCACACTCACGCGTATATAGACCGATCGTGCGGGCTATGTATAACTTAAAAATAATAGTCCAATCATTCGCAGGTGGATGAGAAATAAATCATTGTGTTTGTTTGATAAAGACGTTAACGAGCTCTGTGATCGAGAAAATCATTCCGGTTGCCGCTTTCAAAACAATCGGTCCTCTCCCTCATGTGAACTGACAGGGGAGCTTAAGCTCATTAAATATGCAAATCTTATCCGTGGGCATTTACTTCCAAGTCTCCAGTGCGGCACTCCCATTAAAACCCATCGTTCAGAAGACAGCCTCAAAACCAGTGTAGAAAATAGCCTATTACTTATTAGTCATTATGTTTTTTAATGTAAAAACCACAAGAACGTCAATAGTTGACCTCAGACAACAGTATAAAAATAAAAAAGCCAGTTCATGACACCTTTAAACTATTAGACAATGGCCTTTTGTTGTTTTGGTTGTCTTGGTCCTTTTGGACTGGTTTTAAGTTTTGCAAGTTACAGTATGATGACATAGTACTTCAAATATTTTTATGGATATGATTATTTTAGTTTGACTTTTTAAAAAATTGATACAAGTCAGAACATTTAGTACACATTGTTTTCATATATAACAAACTGTGATATGTTCCCTAGGTCTGTGCAAACTGCCTTCAATGAGTGCAATGATGAAAGACATTAAAGCAAAGGACAATGAAATGGCTCAAAGGTTCTCCACACTTCACCTCACATGACTATATAACACAGAATTTATTACATTTCTACAGTTAAAATGTAATTTTAGTGTATCTTGATGGCTCTTAATCATACTGTCTTGCAGGTATGTGGCTGCCCAGAGACACACCATCCAGGTGGACTACATTCCCTACATGGATGAGTTGGCTAAACAAGTGGGTGTCCGTCCTTCTATCCTGAAGCTGCTCCTGACAGACCCAAGACTGGCTCTGAACATCATCTTTGGGCCCTGCACCCCGTACCAGTTTCGCTTGCACGGACCGGGCCAATGGGAAGGTGCACGGCAGGCCATCCTGACTCAGTGGGATCGAGTCACAGAGCCCCTAAAAACACGCTGTGCACCAGAGCCGCAGTCCCAGCACTCCTCTCATTCACTCATATTCTCAGTGTCTGTTGTAGCGCTGCTGTCTGCTCTGTATTACAGCAGGGCCAGTCTGCACACACTCATAGCAGACCCTTCGTCGCTCCTCGACAAGATCAGGAGTTTTGTACCATTGTCTGTGACCACATGAGTGATTCTCGGCTATATATAGCTATCATGTTATATTTGACATTACTTAATACAAAATGCTTGAATCTGAATCGCAAAGTGCCATAACATTTGAAACAGTTTGTGTGCAATGGACATTTAATTTTATTGTTAAACTGCTTGTTGAAAAATGTTGAAGAAAACCCAAATATAATTTCCATAGGCTACACTAAGCACTGAGTATTTTCATGCATGTAGGTCCACACACACTTTGTAGAGGTGCGATCCAACACAATATTTCAACCTTATTTAAAGGAAATAGAAAAATGGGGCCTCGTGCAACTAGTCCATTCAGAGTTATTGACCAGAGTATCGGCTATGAATCTCCGTCTCTTCAAGATATATGCAGGGTGTGATGGAGTGTTTGTGTGGATATAAACAAAGAAGCTTTGCTGAGGCATGGTGCACAATCTGCTGTTAAGGGGGGTATTAATAAAAAAAATTGTGGTCAGTCAAAGAAGTCCATAGAATGCCAACATTTAGATAAAAATTGGACATACATTTTGGTATGAGACAATCAATTCGAGATTGCCTTGATCCATTTTTGTTGGACCAGGTAAACTCCAAATTGTTCTTGCCAAATCAAATGTATAGATTAGCCCTAACAGTGAAGGGCGGAGGAGAAGAGTTAGTAGAGGATATCTATCCAGAGTTATTAAGTGATACATTCAAATCTTCTAGTATGAAAAAAATGTGTTAGGGAATTTGACCAAATTGTGAGTTTCTCATCTAACATTTCAAAGAAAATTGTATTATCCAAAGAAGGGTTATACCCATATAATAATTACTGTTGGTTAAGTGAAATAACTAATAAATGAAAGTGAACCAAACTATCTGCATCGGATCCCAATATATCCCTATTTAATGTAGGGTATATCTCGAAATGCTTGCTCCAGCAGAGTGTTCTAAGCACTCTCCAACTTACCCCACTGAGATTTCCACCATTTGTAATTGTCTTTAAGTAGCACACTCTTAAATATGACAACAACAACAAAAAAAACGGAGTCTCTTTTTGTTAAATGTCAGTTTATGTAAGATCAAATAGACATTATAAAAAGGTAAAAATTATACAAGAAATTAAGCAAACAATCAATTCAAACATACAGTCAGTGCAAGTAGGCTACAACCGTAAAATTAAATAGCCTAAAATACAAAGTTATGAAACTTTACTTTGCCCTCAGCCAAAACGATGTCAGTTAGACAAATTCTCTCTCATGTTTAACCACTACAGAGACAGCGCCAGCGGCAAACATCAGAAAGACTAGCCAAGGAAAGGCTGCTCTCGGCGGGGTTAAAGAGCGCCCAGTGATCGACTGGGTCTCACAACTCTGAAAACACCAGATCAAATTCAAATTAGGCGATCTCTTCATGAATAAACCACACAGTCGAACTTTAAACAAGTACATTCCATGACACATTAACAGCAGTATTTTTTAAGTTACTCTGGGTTTCTCATTTGCTGTTGACACTTGTTGTTTAGCACGAGATGCATTCTGGGATACCTGTCTGTCTCAGGGGCAGATCAAGGACACATCCTGAGAATTAAGCTGTACTTGGCTAGATGTAAACTTTGAAATGGAACAGTATTGGCCAGCAACTGGTGACGTTTCACAAGTCTAGAACAGACTTAAGAACACATTTAAGAAATTATTAATTACTAGTAAAAATGCAATTACGACTATAACACTGGGAACAATTTAGGCTAAAATGGCTTGCGATAACCTACTTTTTGCATCATGAACTGGTTAGTAGATTGCTGAAGATATAAAGTCCATAGATGATTTTATAAATGAGGTAGTGGAGGATGACATTTGTCATATATTTTCATGCATACTGAGCTTTTTACACTGTTAAAGACTTGTATTCCCATCCTAAACATAGACAAAGTTTCAAAAACTAATGTTGGACATTTGATGGAGTATTTCTGTGTTAAAAATACTCCTTCCAGTTTCGGAGAGTTTTTTTCGAATATGGCTCGGCTTGACGTTAATAGAGCGGAAGGTCCTTGTATGGGCAGTACGGGCTCTTCTCCCGAAAGGGTGCGGACACATCGTTGAAGTCGCACCCAAGCGACTTCGACGCTTCAGCACAGCATTCCGGGAAGGCAGCGCTGCATTTGAACCGATTTAAACGCAGAAATGACGGGAACCTTCACAACATCGCTTCAGTCGCGTCGCAAAAGTGGATCTCCACCGTTCACTGCTGTCAGGACTTTACCAAATCATACCAAAGAAGTTTTGACAGAGCGGTCCCAGCAATAAAGGTCCGGTCCTGCTTTGGAAGCAGCCGGTGAGCCTCCTTCAAATGTCTATGCTGTTGGTTATCGTCACGTGATTAAACATCAGTAAACGACACGATCGCGTGCTTCGGCATTCAAATGCGCTCTCTCATTATAACGGACTCTATTGTTGTTCTATGTATAACGTTACACTAGTCTGACGTGGAAAACCGTTTTGCTTGCTACTGCTAAGGTTTAGTCGCATACGATAGTCCATAAACCGAATCATGTCCTCATAAACTGTGAGTAAACACACACAAATGTTGACAGGCCACTAAATACAGTACATACCACAGAGACGGACGTCCTGCTGTTGCTCCTGTTCTATTTATTTCAGCCTCCGAATGATCCTGGATCATAGATCTAGCTGAGCTCGATAGCAATGAGTTTCTCCACGTTTGAGGACGTCACCGCTCGTCGTTCTTTAGCTCCGCCCACACAATACGCCTCCAGGCGCTCGTTTTTTTCCGGATAGACTCGGTACAGCCCATATTTCTTTTATAAATATAATAAAACTAAAGACTTTTCGGAGACATGAAGGATGCAATACTACTCTATAGGTAGGCTACTCAAGATTGACATGAGATTGACTGAAACTGAGTGTTTCCAAACAAACACATTAATACAAACACTGTATTAATGGTCTGATTGTCATTAAGAAAATTAATAATAATAATAATAATAATAGATTTTATTTATAATGCACTTTTCATTCCGAAGAATCTCAAAGTGCAACAAGGGGGGGGGGGGGGGGGGGGATAACAACAAAAAATGAATAACAAGTAAAAATATAGAATACTACAAACAATCAACCAACACAGAAAACAGAACAGAAACAGAGCTGATGGTGAACAGAAACAGAGCTGATGGTGAACAGAAACAGAGCTGATGGTGAACAGAAACAGAGCGGATGGTGGACAGAAAACAGCTGACGGTGGAAGTCTCTGTTAGCTCCGCAGCACACTGTGGTCCACTCCATGTTTCAGATTTCTCCCAGCGGCAGTGTCCCGATGACATCGCCGAGGCACGACAGCTGAAGACCAGATGATGGGTCTTCTTCATGATGATTCAAACGATGGGGATCGCTGCAGCACCATGCAAGAGGCAGAACATTCCTCCGGACACTTCTGTGGACACAACGGGGCCGGCGCAGATGTCGCTCCACGGTCGCAATGCAGGACGGAACAGCGGCGCAGCCGAGAAGCAGAACATCCCAACATCATGCCGGACGCCGCCGACGAGAGCCAAGATGACGCTAGCCCGGTGCAAACTTCAGCCACCATGGAGCTTAAGCCCAAGGGAGACCACCAGTGAGCACCCGCGGCGAGAAACATCAAATGTCCTCCAAACCAGAAACCAACCGCAGCAATTCAAACGTAAACATTAGAGAAGCGGTTGAAAACGGCGAAACGACGAACAACGACCTCTCAGTGGCTGCCAGCAATCAGCAACAGTCCCAATTGTAGCTCTGACTGTTAGACTAGTCACAAACATAAGGAAATAAAATAAAATGTAAATCTAATAGTACATTAACATGATTTGTTGTGGGTGGAGAAGCGGCGAACAGACAACGCCAGCGTCCTCTCCCCCACGTTGCCTAGCAACTTAATTAACCATTAATTAATTAACCAACTTAGAAATTAACCATTTCTGTTCACTGTGTGAAATGCCAAATACATAACATGGATAAAATGACAAAATAAATCAAATCAATAAATAAAATGTCTTTCCATCAGTTAATTTGGAAGAGTAGGAACAAGGAGCACCTTCTGCCCAACTCCCCGAAGCAAAACACTGATGGGTACAGGTAGGAATGGTACTGAAACCCGGTAAATGAGCCCTGGTGCTAAATTATGAAAGACCGCAGTATCCATAAGCTCTGATGCTATCGGTTCTGCTGTCTGTATTGGAGCAATGAAGGAAATACACTTACTATTTATTATCACTATAGAAGTTATATTGCAAATTTTATATTCCAAACCATATTTTTACATTCAGCTGGGCGATGAGTGGAAGCTGAAAGAAGCTGAAGGTCTTCACGTGTGTTTATATAGTCAATCACATGAAATATAAGTCAACCACCTCAGATGCAAGATGCTCAAGAAGATTGTGGGAGAAGACGAGACCCTCAGCATTAATCCGGTTATCTCTTTATGTGTGTAAATAAAACGAAATATGTCATAAAACAGCACTCTGCCTCTTTTCATTTTCAAAAATCTTAAACATTAATAGCCACACAAATGTGGTTCAGGTAAAGCATACCTTGATCATCACTGCAGTTATATAATAATAAAACAAAATGTAAAACAATCTTTTTGTTTAATTTTTTTTAATTAAAAAGTATATTAAACAATAATCTGGTTCAGACAATAAGTGTGCATATATATTTATCACTGTAGTCCTATCTGCCTTGTGTTTTTTGGCAAACAGAAAAAAAGAGTCCCCTGAGCCCCCTGGTGTTAAAAAGATAAACTAAAACAAAGTATGCTAACTGAGTAAACCAAAAGAGTTCACCCCTTTCAACCAGTAGTATATTCCTGCACAACCGGAGGCTGCAGTTTCAGGACCCCAGTTTTAGGACCGCAATTCCAGGACCCTCATTTTTTGTGACAGCGCCACCTACAGAACTGGATGATATAGCGGTGTGCTGCAGTTTCAGGACCTCAGTTCTACGACCCAGGTGGTTTAGTTAGTAGCCACATAGTATCAAGATATTTAATCTCAGGAGTATATTTTATGTGATTTTTTAAATTCAAAATGCATCAGAGGTTGATTACAAAGTGTGTAAAACCTGCTTTGATGCACAATTTTAAATTTAAACAAATTAATTTACACAAAATATAAATGAAAAATGTATATCAATCTTTAAAGAAAAGTTGAGTACCTTAAAAATCTTAATTTCTTGAATTATACTGTATATTGATTAACCTCCTTAAGTTTAACTAATTAGTTCATTATCAGGTAAAATAAAGATCAGTAGGCTATATGCAGTCACTAAATTACAGCCAGATATTTTAAAGGTAAGGCAAGGCAAGACTCAAGAATGATTGAAGAATATATATATTTATATTTAAAAAATTCATTTTTGCAATAACAACAGCACCAAAAAGACCCCATTTTCATCAGTTGCTGCACCAGACAGAATGGCTGTATATTATATATATATATATATATATATATATATATATATATATATATATATATATATAATGATTTAAGTTAACACTTGTGCACTGTTGGAGTTTTAGAGAGAGAAAGCCAAACAGAATATTAATGTTACTCATGTCTAATTCCAAACTCCAAATTTGCAAGTATATAATATCCACCAATTGAGACCATGGTACTTTACAGTTGAAGCATAAGGCAACTATTGTAAACATTTCCTATACATCTTACTAAGCTGGATGACGACTGACAGTCATTATACTAATCTGGTGAACATGGTAATTTTGATAAATGAGCCAAGGCACAAAATGAACTGTAGATTAAAAAAATTAATAAAAAACTGCACAAGTTATAAAAACCAGCAAGTGTTACAATATACAATATATATACAAATGTATATACAATATACAAATATGTTATAACCTTCCTATTTTGAAGAGCTCCATCAGAAGAAGACAACTTTCTAATGAAAGGCATGTCCATCTGGAAGATGTGTGACATTGACAGATACTATATTAGCATATGCTTGGCAAAACAAAAACAAAAAACAACAACAAAAAAACACTGAGACTTCATCCCGCAGTCATTTCCACAGTGATGGCGTGGCAATCCCTAAAAGCAAAAAAAAGGTAACACATGTCAAAAGCCATTGCCAGGTTACATTATGAAATTTACATGATATGCAGAATGGAATATAATAATATGGAGTAGCTAAATATGCATTTATTAATCACTGCAATGTTATGCCCAGTCTTTTCAGTCCAGCTCTAAGGATAACAAAACAACATTTGTGCAAGATTCATACAGAAAAATTATTTTAAAAAAATTAAAGGATTAATTTTCAACTTTTTAATCCTTCACAGCAAAAATATATCAGTACAGGCTATAAGAACGTAGCCAAAGTATAAATGGCTGAACTTGTCAAACATTATGCATCATTTAGACAGGCTAATATTGTACTGCAACCAGGCAGTCAGCGCAGTTATGTAAGAATATTCCTAACTATGGCAAAACAATGAGTATTCAGCAAGTTTGCCCTCTAATACAGTAGCTACAGGTACACACCCTTACACCAACATGCTTTTGTCATCTTTTTAAGTTTAATTAATGTGTTGGCAGCTGGCTAGATGCATTATAGTCATTAAAAATCAAAAAGGATTTAATAAATCTCAGCCACGCCACGATCAAGAACATCCTAGCCTAATTAATAAAACTAGCACACAAATTGTTATAAAATAAAACGTGATTGAATATCTGTACTCACAGTGATCGGTGTCCATCGTCCATCTTAAATTAGTGTTTTGGTGATTCAATTCGGTAGGTGGTGCTGTCACCTATGGCTGTCACAAAAAACTAGGGTCCTAGAACTGCGGTCTTAGAACTAGGGTCCTGAAACTGCAGCCTCCTTTCAACGCACTTTCCTCAAAAGGAGCAAACACGACCACAAAAATGCTCACCCGAAACTAAGTGCTCAGATTTAAGTTCAGACAACGACGGATCGTTAGTTCAGCCGTTAGTTGTGTCGTTGGACAGGAAGTTTACAGAGTGTCAAATCTATGGTCAAATCAAAATATAGCCAGACATGAAGTCTCCGCCTCTTTTACATGCAGGGATGGTAAGGAGAGGTGAAATGTGTGTGGAGTGACCAACATCGTTCTGCGCTCACTGCTTGCTTACTAGGTAAGACGGTTCGCCACAAACTTTTTATTGACACTAATATCACATATGTTACGAGCTGTTTGTTTTCAGAATCTTTATATCACCGTATATCACTTATCAAAGCTTTAGCAAGTCGATTTCACAAATACAGAGCCTGCTTACACACGGTACCGCAGTCAAGATAGATTGCGATCTAATTGCATTTAACATCTTTGAAGAACACAGAAAAACGGGTTTGAGCGATGTTAAAGGGATAGTTCACCCAAAAATGAAAATGTCATCATTACTCCCCCTTTAGTTGTTCCAACCTGTATGAGTTCATTTGTTCTGCTGAACACACACAACAAAAAATATTTGAAAGAATGTTAGTAACAAAGCTGAGATAAAAACATTCACTACCATAGTAGGGAAAAAATTATATGGTAGTGCTCCCAGCTAACAATTTTAGGTTATAAGAACGTTTCCTTAACGTTCCCATTAAGTTATAAAAACGTTTTCTGAATGTTCTAGGAAAGTTAAAATGTCCAGTCTGTGAAACGTTGTATTAACGTTCTCATTAGGTTATAAGAACGTTAAAAAATGTTCTTAAGGGTGTGGTGTATGATCAAATAAAATATTCCTGTTTTCTCCTTTAAAGTACTTGCTTTTGTTTATTGACATCTTATTCTTTCTTTAAAAAAAGGTAAAACCACTTTTATCATTGACTTTTATATTTATATTTAATACATAATTAGTTTACTAGATTTTTCTTCTGATTGTAATATATATATATATATATATATATATATATATATATATATATATATATATATATATATATATATATATATTAAAGGTGCACTATGTAGTATTTTTGTAAAATATCACTATGTAAAATATCCGAATACCACTAGGCCAGTGTTATATATTTTGTTCAGTTGAGTACTTACAATATCCCAAATGTTTCCAACTATTTGTAAATTGTGAGAAAATTGCTATTTTAACTAAGGACCGGGACGTTTCAGCATAGCTTTTGAGCGAGTCGCCTGTCAATCGCGTCATATCTGTGTTACCCTCAGTTTTATTCTGCAGAAGTGCTTTTCTCTTAGCAGTGTGAACATGTCATAGCAGCGCCACGGCGAACGCACAGAGTAACGTCATAACATAATTTTAAACACACTTAAATGTATTTAATATGATAAACAGAGCTGCTGGCTTTACCTTATACTCATAACCGGAAAAAGCGGAAGTGCGCGCCCCCGGCGACTGTGTCCCATCATAATAAAAGTCCTGGTACTCGCAAGCCGTGTGTTTGTATGACAATCACTCCCGCGGATGTGCTCAGCTCCACAACACTCAGTCCTGCTCTGTTTTACACTACAGTAACGTTACTAACCACATCCATGAACATGATTTCTGCCCGAGTCCTATTTTCCACCGGCTGTGAGGTGAAGACCACATTTCCCAAGATGCTGTGCCTTCCAGTGGACGGAAAGTTGCATAGTGCACCTTTAACGAAAATTGCATTTAAGTGTCATTAATGGGATAGTTCACTTTAAAATGAAAATTCTGACATCCTTTACTCACCCTCAAGTTTTTTCAAACCTGCATGAATTTCTTTCTTCAGCTGAACACAAGGGAATGTTTTTTTTAAGAATGTCAGTAACCAAACAGTTAACTGGAGCCATTGACTTCCATAGTAGGAAAAACAAATACTATGGAAGTCAATGGCTCCATTTAACTGTTTGGTTAGTGACATTCTTCAAAAATATCTTCCCCCAAGATGCGCGCATCTTGACATCATTGTGTGGCGAAACACCGCCTCTACAGAAAAATAACCATGTCTAATTCAGCAACCCCGCATGTATCATGCAAGCCAACAGCAAATAACTTGCCAACAAAGATAGCAAGATATTATGCTATTCCTGGTTATGGAAGAACACAGTCGCTGCATAAGCTTCCTTTGGATCCTAATATAAGGAATGTGTGAAACTTCATTTATTTTTAAAGGGGTGGTAAAACACATTCTTTGGAAGGCTTGATTGTGTTCGTGGGGTGCACTAAAATATGTGTTACTGTTTAGTTTTTTAAAAAAATGGCATTATTTTTCATATATTTTTATTTTACCTTGATTGTACACTGCTCTGTCCCTCCTTGAAAAAATTATCTAATGGTTTCCGAGTTCTATGAAGCCGGTCCCTCAAAAATACGCAATGGGCTCTGATTGGTTAGCTGGCCCAGTGTGTTCTGATTCACTAACCTCTCTGAAACCCTCTCCCTTTAGCGATAGTCTGTAAAGACTGCGGCAGACACAACACTTAGACAACGTGGCACGCGCTCTTATTACAAACAAAAATAGAGGAATAAACTATAAGTTAAGTGGTAAATAAGTCCATGATTGCACTGCCTGCTGCTCTCCTGCATCTTTCTGGGTCCAAGCAGCTGTAAAACAGTGAGAGATCTCGAGGCAGGCGCGACGCTAAGTTGTGGCAGGCCCAACGCTTACCTACAGGTGATTACAGACAAATCCATTACAGACAAATGAGCGGATTAAAATACATGGTCAGGTCGCATATTAAGTAAAATAAGAACATGATAGCACTGTATGTTGCTTTGGTACATCAAATGCAGCTGTAGAATAGTGAGAGATCTTAAGGCAGCTAGGCATAATGCGTTTGGTTAGTGGTGAATATTTACTATTTACATATTGTGCATACCATAGAGGCTCTCGCGCACTGTAATCTCAGATAGTGAAATAATATTCCTTTCTTGATCTGGGCTCGCCCACACGTGTGTGTGTGTGTGTGTGTGTGTGTGTGTGTGTGTGTGTGTGTGTGTGTGTGTGTGTGTGTGTGTGTGTGTGTGTGTGTGTGTGTGTGTGTGTGTGTGTGTGTGTGTGTGTGTGATCGGGCGGGCGGGCGGGCCAAGTAATATAAAAATAATATGCCAATCAATCATGGGTGAATGAGAGATAAATCATTGTGTTTGTTTGATAAAAACATTTACCAGCCCTTTTGATCGAGAGAATCATTCCGGTTGCCGCTTTCAAAACATTCCCTCCCTCCTGAACTAACAGGGGAGCTTAAATCAATACTCATAACGACTAATCGATTAATCGACTAATCTCATAACGACTAACCAATGACTAATCGATTGGGAGATTACAGCCCTAACACTAACAACAGATTTGGACGTGCCTTGATGCCTTCCTTCCTTGAAATGTGTCCTCCGAAGGCAGCATTTTCCAGGTTTTGGACGCAGCCAGAGTCGCACTAGTCAGAATTTGGCTCAAAATCGGACGAAAACTGCACAGTGTATTCCCAGTTTAAGTGTATACTGTATTCCTGTCACATACAGGTTCAGTCACTAGAGCTAGTTATAGCAGTCATAGCTCTATGTTTCCAAGATCCACCTACTTTACTGTGCATTTTGAGATATTGCATAAAAAACGCTGGATAGAAACATCAAGATGCACATAAATCTAATAATGTGAACAAAAAACTTGTGCGCTCAATTGAGGCAGGTCATTTTTAACTGGTAAGAAGAAATGTGCATATGATGGAAATTGGAAACACATTTACTGAATAAGTTTTACTTTCTTACCTGAAAATCAGTTTTTTGGTCATAAAATCAAATTTGCTCGCAGTGTACCATGCAATTTCTCCTGTTAACTCAAATGGGAATGTATGATGATTGTTACCACAGCTCTTTTCCAAGCTGTCAGATTTAGTGTTAAATCTAACCCAGTGTTACAACACTCCGTGGTCTCCCCTACTAGCTTCCTGGTTAAGAAAATTGGACATGAACGCCCTCTCCAGTTAAAAATTGAATAGGAAGAGCTCGTATCCTGATTTCAGAAGTGGGAAGTAGAACATTTCCAACATTAGCTGACTGGAATCAGCATCATCTTGACCAGCTATTTGTGTGTTTTTTCCCCTCTTTATTTGTGAATTTTCACAGATCAGTTTTGTTCAGTTTATACCCTGGGTGCCTAAATTCACTATTCTGATGTGTGAAATATGTTGCATAAAATCAGACCTTTCACAAATCATAATTGTGAAATGATCAAACAACAAAAAAATGTATAAACTTTTTTTGTTTATCATGAATTCATATGAAATTAAATTTATCATGACAAAAAAAAATTCAAAACTAATTTCTACCACAAAATGCTATGCATAATTTGAAATGTGATGGAAATTACACTGGTGGATAGCTTCATGCTTTGGAAAATGACAAACATCTTTAGAAAATAATGAAATCATAATGGGTTTCAAACTAAAAGTGTGTACACAGCATAATGGATGACATTTCTTTTTTTCTGAATAATTCATTTTAATAAAAAAATTATATCATCTGCATCGGCCTAAAGTCTGACAGTTGTGGATCATCATGGCTAAACGTGTTGCTGTGATCGGAGGAGGGACCTCTGGGCTGACCTGCATCAAATGCTGCCTGGATGAAGGCCTGGAGCCAGTGTGTTTTGAGACCAGCGATGACATTGGAGGTCTTTGGAGGTTTAAGGTGAGATATGTCTATATGACTGGGCTTACTGAATTGTCAATAAGAAAAGAGGGCCAAAGAAGAGTGCAATGAACTGTGCCTCAAGAAGAGGCCCCGTTCATTGCAGACCATCAGTAAACAAGAAGCTGAGAGAAACGGATGCAGTTTGCTTCTTCTCTTTCCATCTTAGGAAACTCCAGATCCAGATCGTGCTAGCATTTACTACTCATTGATTATCAACACTTCAAAGGAGATGATGTGTTTCAGTGATTTCCCCATCCCTTCCCACTTCCCAAACTACATGCATAACTCCCTCATCATGGATTACTTCCGGATGTACGCTGATCACTTCCAGCTCAAACGGCACATCCGTTTCCAGGTCTGGCCTGAATATCTTGTGAAATGTGAAGTTAAAAATATACTGTACCTCATGTTTATCTTAGGTTTTAGAGTTTTCAGAGATTCTCTATTATTCATGTTTTGTGTTTCTTAGACTAAAGTCCTTCATGTTACACCAAGGCCAGATTTCCCTCACTCGGGTCAGTGGGATGTAGAGATAGAATCCAAGGACGGCCGGAGAGAGAAGCAGGTGTTTGATGCTGTGATGGTCTGCACCGGTCACCACTGTCACCCTCATCTCCCTCTAAAGGACTTTCCAGGTGCAGTACTTGTGATGGCTAAGCAAACATAGTCTGTGTGCAAAGTGCAGTAACATAAAGTCAATAAAAGCCAAACTGGGACAGGGACACTCCTAGTAAACTTTAGGTGTACAAGAGTCATTAGGTCTTATCACAGCTCTTCTACTGTCAACTGTTGAATGATTAAGCAGAATCTCAGGCAGAAATATTGTTTATAAATAGTAAGTTTACAAGTTTTGTAAAATATATTTTTACAATAACAAGTTAATGATTTTACTTATTTGTTTTCAATATATACAAAATGTATACAGCTTTGGGAAAAAAATGAAGAGACCTTTTAACCTTGAGAATTCCATGATAAGTGGTCTACAAAACTAAAAACATTTCAGAGCTGTATGTGGAAGTTACTGTCAGTGCTTTTGCAAGTCCATTTCACAATGCATTCCTACATATGTTACACTAGTGATGGCGTAACATGGTATTTCATATGGAGTACATGATAACAGAGCCACACTGTAGCGGTTGTGTTGCGGCAGGAAGACGAAGACAGAAGAATAGATCAAAATACTCCAAGTTTAGTTTCAAAATCCAAGGCAGGCAGGGTAAACATAACATATCGCAATGGTAACCAGACAAAGACTGAGGCCACATCCACACGTAGCCAGAACTTTCCCTATACAATCTTTTTTCCCCCTTGTCTAAAGAAATATCGTACACATGAAACCGACTCAAAACGATGTAGTATAAATGCCGGACCAGTATGTAGCGCTGTAATTCTGTAGCAGAAATACACTAAAAACAGAGAAGAAGAGTTGTGGCTAGAAGGGGTACATTAGCGGTCAGAAGTGAGGAAAATAAATAATCCGTCTGGATGAAACGCTGATACGATACAAACCAATTTTTTACATATACAGCTAATTACGTCTCTATTTGTTACTATGGAGACAAGTGGCAGGAAAACTAAGACAAAGGAACATGTGACAGAATACAAGCAAACTTAGGGTGCTTTCACACTAGCACTTTTGGTGCGCTCCGGGTTCGATTGACGTCAGAGTTTGGTTCGTTTGGATTATGTGAACGCGGTCTTCCCAACTCAGGTGCGCACCCGCGAACTGCACCTGAGTCCTTTTAAAACGGTGGTCTGGGGTTCGCTTCATGTGAACTTTGATACAGTTTGTTGTTGATGTGAATGCAATCGTACTAAATCACAGAAGTGAATCGCTATTAATGACATATGATTTGATACAAATGTGGGTTTTGTGTGTGTTTCACTCATTTACCTGATGAGCGTCACTGACATACTGCAAGCAGAGAGCTGTAGATCTCATTTCTGCTTGTCTTCTGCGTTCTTTAGAGCATTTGCAGTACATTCGCGCAATTAAACTCTGATTCAGTCCAGGCAATCGAGCAAAGTGTGAAAGCACCCTTAAAGTCAAAACAAACAGAAAGAAAAGCTAGTAGCTTATGTTAGAAAAATGATTACATAAGAACAACAACAAACCAGCAACACGTTCATTATTCTTAGGTTCCCTTGACAAAAAGAAGTGTTCTTAATTGTATTGAACATAATAATAATAATAATAATAATAACAGATTTTATTTATAATGCACTTTTCATTCTGAAGAATCTCAAAGTGCAACAAAGGGGAAAAAAATGAATAACAAGTAAAAATATAGAATACTACAAACAATCAAACAACACAGAAAACTGAACAGAAACAGAGCTGATGGTGAACAGAAAACAGAGCTGATAGTGGAAGTCTCTATAAGCTCCTCAGCACACTGTGGTCCACTCCATGTTTTACATTTCTCCCAGCGGCAGTGTCCTGATGACGTCGTTGAAACATGACAGCTAAAGACCAGATGATAAGTCTTCATGACGATTCAGACGATGGGGATCACCGCAGCACCATGCAAGAGGCAGATAAAGTTTTCCGGGCACTTCTGTGGACACACCGGGGTCAATGCAGATGTCCAAGCCGCTCCACGGCCGCAATGCAAGACGGAACAGCGGCGCAGCCGAAAAGCAGAACATCCCAACATCATGCCGGACTCTGATGACGCTGGCCCAGTGCAAACTTCAGCCACCATGCAGCTCAAGCCCGAGGGAGACCACCACTGAGCAGCCGACACCCAGAAGAGAGAGCAGCCACAGCGAGCAACATGAAATGTCCTTCAAACCAAAACCAACCGCAGCAATTCAAACATAAACATCAGAGAAGCGGTGGAAAAAGGCGAAACGACGGACAACGTCCTCTCAGTGGCTGCCAGCAATCAGCAACAGTCCCAAGTGTAGCTCTGACTGTTAGACTAGTCACAAACATAATAAAATCAAATCTAAATCTAATAGTACATGGTAATAGTTGGCTACATCAAATCTTAAAAGTATATCCGCAGATAGTATAATTTTAAATGAAATAAAATCCTATGTACTTAAAGAGAGTACACTTTCAATGACCAGGACACACCGTTTTTGAGCCTCTTAGGCCTCTTAGTTCTCCGTTGGCTCTAGTTGGACACTGTCCGGTTTTTTGGGGGCGATGCAGTATGTAGAATCAACATCACACAGTCAATCAGTCGACTGTAGTTCTCCCTGTGTTCAAGTGCAGTTTTTTTTCCCCAACGCATGCGACACAAGGCTACAACACATTTGGCTTTTATTAGCGATAGTTATTTGGTGTTGGTTAGGTGTGTCCCTACCTTAAGGAATTATATAGATTAGTTATTCACAGATATAACAACATTATTACTGGTGAAGTGAATAACTCTGATTATCTCTTCATCACAGCCCCTGTTAGTGGATGGGATATATTAGGCAGCAAGTGAACATTTTGTCCTCAAAGATGATGTGTTAGAAGCAGGACAAGGGCCAAATTGTGATGGCTAGACAACTGGGTCAGAGCATCTCCAAAACTGCAGCTCTTTAGGTCTGCAGTGGTCAGTATTTTTCAAAAGTGGTCCAGGGAAGGAATAGTAATGAACCGGCAACAGGGTCATGGGTGGCCAAGGCTCACTGATGCACGTGTGGCTGGCCCATGTGGTCTGAAAAAACAGACGAGCTACTGTAGCTCAAATTGCTCAAGAAGTTAATGTTGGTTCTAATAGAAAGGTGTCAGAATACACAATACATTGTAGTTTGTTGCGTATGGGACTGCATAGCAACAGACCAGTCAGGGTGCCCATACTGACTCCTGTAAAAGGTGCTGACAGTGGGCATGTGTGAGTCAGAATTGGAGCACAGAGCAATGGAAGAAGGTAGCCTGGTCTGATGAGATGAATCAAGATTTCTTTTACGTCACATGGATGGCCGGGTGTGTGTGCGTCGCTTACCTTGGGAACACATGGCACCAGGGTGCACTATGGGAAGAAGGCAAGCAGGCAGAGGGAGTGTGATGCTTTGGGCAATGTTCTGCAGGGACGTACCACACGTACCACCTACCTAAGCATTGTTACAGACCATGTACACCCTTTCAAGGAAACGGTATTCCCTGGTGGCTGTGGCCTCTCTCAGCAGCATAATGTGCCCTGCCACAAAGCAAAAATTGTTCAGTAATGGTCTGAGGAGCAATACAACGAGTTTGGGGTGTTGACTTGGCCTCCAAATTCCACAGATCTCATTCCAATTGAGCATCTGTGGGATGTGCTGAACAAACAAGTCCGATCCATGGAGGCCCCGACTCGCAATTTACAGGACTTTCCGCTGCTAACATCTTGGTGCCAGATACCACAGCACACCTTCAGGGGTCTAGTAGAGTCCATGCATCGACGGGTCAGGGCTGTTTTGGCAGTAAAAGGGGGACCAACACAATATTAGGAAGGTCATAATGTTATGCCTGATCTGTGTATATTGCATTAGATAACATAACATAACTTAAACAGTGATATCCTTTCTATATTATTGTGGCTAATGGTCCAAATCCTCTCCTTAGGAATAGACACGTTTAAGGGAAAATTCTTCCACAGCCGTGACTACAAAAACCCTGAAGAATGGCGAGGGAAGAGGGTAGTTGTGATTGGCATTGGGAACTCTGGAGGAGATATTGCTGTAGAGCTGAGCAGAATGGCCAAACAGGTGATATACCACAACAACAGTATAAATAATACAATTGTACTGTATGAGTTATTATATTCTTATTTAAGCCTCCGCATTCCATATTGTTTTCTTTACTTGCCTTCCCTTAATTCCAGGTTTATCTGAGCACCCGAAGGGGATCTTGGATACTAAATCGTGTAGGAGAAAAGGGTGTTCCATCAGATATGATATTTAATAACAGAATGGGCGTTTGGCTTATTCAAAGGTTGCCTGTTGGATTTATCAACAATGTGGGTGAGAAACAACTCAATAAACGCTTCAACCACAAGCTCTATGGGCTGCAGCCTGCACACAGGTACTCTGAACACTGGAGGAAACAAGACTCTGATGATGTTGGTCAGAGTTAAATACAGCATACTCTCTTTGATATTATATTGTGTTGTAAAATGTTTTATCGTGTATGTTTTTTTTACCTGACAGAGTTTTCAGCCAACATCCCATGGTCAATGATGATTTACCAAACCGGATCCTCTCTGGTACCGTCTCAGTCAAGCCGAATGTGCAAGAGTTTCGTGGCTCAAGTGTGGTTTTTGAGGATGGCACGGTTGAGGATGACATTGATCTGGTGGTGTTTGCCACTGGCTACACTTTCTCATTCCCCTTCCTGTCTTCACATGTAATTCCTGTCTCAAAGAACAAGGTTTCCCTGTACAAATACATGTATCCCCCAGCACTAGAGCGCCCAACTTTAGCCGTGATTGGTCTGATCCAGCCTCTGGGAGCCATTATGCCCATCTCTGAGATGCAAGCACGCTGGGCCACTCGTGTTTTTAAAGGTATCAAACATGATGCTGAAATTCTGCACATAAAACTAAAGGCTGTTCATAATATATATGTTCATATTCATACAATTCATAACAACAAAGGTCTACTTATACTATTATTCAAGAATTCTATTACCAAAAAAGCATTTTTCTTGTTTTGGTTGTCTTGGTCCTTTTGGACTGGTTTTAACTTTTGAAAGTTACAGTATGATGACATAGTACTTCAAATATTTTTCTGGATATGATTATTCTTTTAGTTTGACTTTAAAGTAATTATATGAATAAGTCAGAACATTTAGTACACAGTTTTTTTTATATATAACAAACTGTGATATGTTCCCTAGGTCTGTGCAAACTGCCTTCAATGAGTGCAATGATGAAAGACATTAAAGCAAAGGACAATGAAATGGCTAACAGGTTCTCCACACTTCATCTCACATGACTAGCCTATATTACACAGCATTTACACAATTTCTTATGTGTATCTTGATGGCTCTTAATCATACTGTCATGCAGGTATGTGGCTGCCCAAAGACACACCATCCAGGTGGACTACATCCCCTACATGGATGAGTTGGCTAAACAAGTGGGTGTCTGTCCTTCTATCCTGAAGCTGCTCCTGACAGACCCTAGACTGGCTCTGAACATCATCTTCGGGCCCTGCACCCCGTACCAGTTTCGCTTGCACGGACCGGGCCGATGGGAAGGTGCACGGCAGGCCATCCTGACTCAGTGGGATCGAGTCACAGAGCCCCTGAAAACACGCTGTGCACCAGAGCCACAGTCCCAGCGCTCCTTTCATTCACTCATATTCTCAGTGTCTGTTGCAGTGCTGCTGTCTGCTCTGTATTACAGCAGGGCCAGTCTGCACACACTCATTGCAGACCCTTCATCGCTCCTCGACAAAATCAGGAGTTTTGTATGATTGCCAGTGACCACAAAGTGAGCATGTAATATGCAGCTCATAGAGAAATCAATGTTAAGTGCTCTCTTAATTTTTTTCATAGCTGTGTGATTATATTTATATATATATATCTCAGAAACTTAATATACTTTAAATGAAATGTAACATTGCTTAACAGTGCTTAAATTAGGGTAAATTGTAGTTTACATCTTGAAAATGTTAGAATTGACATTATAAAGAATAAAATGCTTGATACTGAATAACGTAAGTGCCAAAACATTTGAAACACAGTTTGTGTATAATGGAAATTTCATTTCATTTTAAAAGGATTGATTTGATGTTCTATTTTATATGTAATTATCAAACTATTTTGTTGTGTTAAAAAGTATTATCTTACTGATGTAACAACTGCTGCAGTTGTTGGTATGTTAATTAACTCAAATATGTTTATATTGAGAATGGTAAGGCTGATTAAATTGTTGCAAAGCAATTCTTAATTTTTTTTTTAAACTAATTATAATTTAATAAAAATGACACTTAATTCTACTAAAAAGTGCACTTTCATAACTCTTTCTTAACACACATAAGTGAACTTTAGAGAAGTGTACTTTAATTTACATTTGTCTTGAAACTTTCGCTCGGGAAAAAAAAAAAAATTATATAAAACTGAAAGTCAGCATTATAAAAGAACATTGACCAGAAAATGAATCGCTGCCCCTTTTACAACCTGACCGGGGGAGTGGTGAAGTGTTCATATTTCTCTGAAGTAACCATTAGCCATAAATTTCCCTCTCTCCTTCACACTTGGTAAGATACAATTTTGTATTGACACTAATGTAACTATATTTTCGGCTTTTACGTACCAGTTTTTGTAAAAATGTGGATTGTTGACGCTCTATTTTGTATGTTATAGATGCGTCACATGCGGAAGTTACTGTCAGTGTTTTTGCAAGTCGATTTCACAGTACATTCCCACATGTTACACTAGTGATGACGCAATAGGGTATTTCATATGAACTGCATGAAAACAGCCATACGTGTGCTAGTTGCGTATGCAAGAAATGATTACATACGAACAATAACGGACCACCACCACTTCCATTATATGCTGCATTACAAGCATTTCCCTTGACAAAAAGAAGTGTTCTTAACTGTATCGAATGTGCACTTGCAGTGTAATATTAAATGAAATAAAATGATGTGTACTTTACACTTTCAAATTAAGTTTTACTTACTGCATTTTAAATCATTTATGTTTTACAATCTTCTACAATTACTTTGATCTTTTAACTAACATAGTAAATACATGCAAAGTAGTTTACCTTGTATAGCTATAGGCTTATAATTTATAGTCAATATATTTTAACTACTAAATTGCAACTTCATCATTACAACTGTGTAATAACAAATATATTTAATTGCATGACATTCAAGTTTCAATAGAATTGCATTAAAGTAGAATTTAGTTTACCATAAATGTTTGTCGCAAATATATTAAATTGCATGACATTCAAGTTTCAATAGAATTACATTAAAGTAGAAATTAGTTTACCATAAATGTTTGTCAATATATTTGACAGTACACTTTAACTGTTATTCAAAGACAATAGAGGTAATTATTGAATTACATATACTAAAGTCTTAAGTGGGTAAAAAAAGACGTTCAACTGTAAGTATGCTAAAGTGCGTTTTTAATCCCAAGGGTTACATTATGCTTTAAGTCACCATGAAATCAACTCAAAATAGCATGAGAGCAACACTTACAAGTCATAATTTTAAGTCTGGCACAGAGACCTGGAGGGCAAAACATCCATAGAACTGGCCTGTCAATTTTCCATCTGTTTCAAGCCATGACTATTTAGTTCACCTCACAAAAGAAGAAAAACAAAAATCTGAACTAAATAGAAGTTTTGGACACTTGTGATCCATATGTCCTATACACCATCTGCAATATTTCAATCCTACTTAGTGTCTTTCAATCAAATAAAGTGCCTTAATGTACAAATTCAGTACACCTTATTGATGATGTATACATAGACAAGCAGATGAGGCCAGAATATGAAAACGATGTGCTAAATCGTTATAAGTGTCTTCTTTATAATGGTTTTCTCTGGAAAAGCCCTTAACAAGACACTGAATGTTGCATTTATATTCTGGGTTCATCTGCTTGCCTGTAGTATGCATCATCAGTAAGGTGTATAATTTCACTTACTCACATTATTACTTGGTATGAACCTAGTAAAAATGACTGGCTGAACTTTGCTCTGAATATTTAGAGCTGATGTACTGCCGAAATAAACTCTGTTTGCATCATTGAATCATTTTCCTGTTAAGCTGTTTTGAAACATTCTGTATTGTTTAAAACAATGTATGTAACTTGGACATTCTATTAAGGGTGTGACATTGCATGAAAACTGAATAGCAAACCAGAACAAAATGTTCTTCTACCTTGAAAAATGTTCTTGTTTGAGGACAAAATGGAAAACAATACTATTGCAACTTCCATTTCATGACAACTTTAATTGCCTTTACTTAGCTCCTCACTTTATCAGTTGTTACTGAAATTAATTGTAGCTACAGTAAACTGTGGGAACTTCTTATTGACCAGCGCTGTCATCAAATGCATATGTTTACAGTCCATATTTACTTTTTCAGATACAGATGAATAATTTTATAGTTTATATAGTAGGTCTACTCTAGGAGGTAAAATCATTTCATAGTTTGCACACCACAGCTGTGTCTGAGATATAGAAACCAGTTTAAAGAGGTGATGAATTGAGAAATCAACTTTCCCTTGAGCCTTTGATATATAAAAGGTCATGGTAATATAAGAATATCATGCACGTTTCGGAGCTGAAAAGTTATAGCCTGGATGCCAGCTGAACTTAGCCCTGCCCTCAACATTTTTAGGTCGGGAAGTTCGGTCTGGACTCGATCCATAGAGGAGTTATTATGCCCGAACAGAAACTGTTTGGACCAATCACATTGTCAGGGCGATGATTGACAGATTATCACAGAAACATAATCACTCACATCATCAAAGCGGGCTTGGGTTGAATTAGTTTACAACAATGATGGCTGTTGTTGAAGAACTGAGATGTGCAGATTCTGCCATCGCGTCTGTAATAGAAGATATCGTCAGCACGTTCATTTTAAAAGAGGAACAGAGGACCGCGATCAAGGCATTTGTCGATGGGAAAGATGTCATTAGCATCTGTAGTCTGTAGCTCTCTGATTGTTTGTAGTCTATTCAATTAAGGTCTTTCCTGTTTGGTTGAAATAAGCCCCCATAATCAAAGCCCAATGGAGCAGTATCAGACTCATATTCTGACTAGAATTGAGTATGACCACGTCAGGCTAGAAAACTTCCTTGTTAGTGAAAGAAAAGCTTTTATAGACACCACGTCCAGAAAACGAGGCTCTCAAATCAATGGCATATTAGAAGGGGGAACCGCCGCCTCTACAGATAAATGCGTATGCCTGCTTCCCACCAACTTGTGGAGCTTGTGTGGGTAAAACATGTTTTTTTTGTGTGATAGTATTGGATTGTTACAGATCGTATAGATTATGTGTACGTGTCTAACTGAACATACCTTAGAATGCTGTCACAGGCTGGAGAATCCTTTATTTGTTGGTTCATTGCAATTTGGGAATAGACTCCCAGGGCTCGCAAACCCCAACATCCCAGGGCTATGTGTTTTCCAGAGGGGCTACAAAAACATAAGCCCGGTCGGCAGGCCGGTGAATCTTAAATAGTGAAATAACATTCATTTCTTGATCTGTGTGCATGTGTGTTTGTGTGATTTGCGCTTATATCCACCGATTGGGTGGGCCAAGTAATAAAAAAAAATTATCAATCACGGGGGGATGAGAGATAAATCATTGTGTTTGTGTGATAAATACATTTTGAGACTGAGCCCCGTCAGAAAATTATTCCGGTTGGCGCTTTCAAAACAATCCCTCCCGTGAACTGACAAGAGAGTTGAAGCTCTTTAATATGCAAATCTTCTCCAATCCTTGTCGTGGGCGTTTAATTCCAAATCTCCAGTGCGGCACGCCCATCAAAACCCAGCGTTCAGGAAAGAGACTCAAAACCAGTGTAGAAAATAGCCTATTACTTATTAGTTATGATGTTTTGAATGTAAAAACCATGCAGGAATCATAAGTTGACCTCAGACAACAGTATAAAAAATGTTAAAAGCCAGTTCCTGACACCTTTAAATCCCAAATCTCATTTATTTTCACCATCTGCACCATCTTCACCAAATCTGGCAGTTGTGGATCATCATGGCTAAACGTGTTGCTGTGATCGGAGGAGGGACCTCTGGGCTGACCTGCATCAAATGCTGCCTGGATGAAGGCCTGGAGCCAGTGTGTTTTGAGACCAGCGATGACATTGGAGGTCTTTGGAGGTTTAAGGTGAGATATGTCTATATGACTGGGCTCACTGAAATATCCATAAGAAATGAAGAGGGCCAAGCACTGAACCCTGAGGCACGGTTCATTGCAGACCATCAATGAACAAGAAGCTGAGATAAACTGATGCAGTTTGCTTCTTCTCTTTCCATCTTAGGAAACTCCAGATCCAGATCGTGCTAGCATTTACTACTCATTGATTATCAACACTTCAAAGGAGAGGATGTGTTTCAGTGATTTCCCCATCCCTTCCCACTTCCCAAACTACATGCACAACTCCCGCATCATGGACTACTTCCGGATGTACGCTGATCACTTCCAGCTCAAACGGCACATCCGTTTCCAGGTCTGGCCTGAATATCTTGTGAAATGTGAAGTTAAAAATGTACTGTACCCCATGTTTATCTTAGGTTTTAGAGTTTTCAGAGAGTCTCTATTATTCATGTTTTGTGTTTCTTAGACTAAAGTCCTTCATGTTACACCAAGGCCAGATTTCCCTCACTCGGGTCAGTGGGATGTAGAGATAGAATCCAAGGATGGCCGGACGGAGAAGCAGGTGTTTGATGCTGTGATGGTCTGCACCGGTCACCACTGTCACCCTCATCTCCCTCTAAAGGACTTTCCAGGTGCAGTACTTGTGATGGCTAAGCAAACATAGTCTGTGTGCAAAGTGCAGCAACATAAAGTCAATAAAAGCCAAACTTTGGACACTCCTAGTAAACTTTATAGGTGTACAAGAGTCATTAAACCTTATCACATTTGTTGTAAAATTAATAGAAAACTCTCTCATACTTAAATGTTGAATATGATTTGTTTTATATAATTAATAGGTTTACAGAGAAAGAAAGAAAAAGGCTCACAAAGAAAAATTCAGCATCAGAATATACAATATATAATGACACACGATGGATGGATGGATGGATGGATGGATGGATGGATGGATGGATGGATGGATGGATGGATGGATGGATGGATGGATGGATGGATGGATGGATGGATGGATAGATAGATAGATAGATAGATAGATAGATAGATAGATAGATAGATAGATAGATAGATAGATAGATAGATAGATAGATAGATAGATAGATAGATATTTTCCATATTAACATATCCATATTATACATATCTTACAGGAATAGACACATTTAAGGGGAAATTCTTCCACAGCCGTGACTACAAAAACCCTGAAGAATGGCGAGGGAAGAGGGTAGTTGTGATTGGCATTGGGAACTCTGGAGGAGATATTGCTGTAGAGCTGAGCAGAATGGCCAAACAGGTGATATACCACAACAACTTTTTTTCACTTCTTTTTTTTTCTCCATTCTTCTTTGTAAAGTACCCACCAGTCACATTGTTTGATATATTAGAATTGAAAAAATGCATTTATTTAGAAAATTACAATCCTTGTTTTCTCACCTCATGATGTTCGAAACAATTTGATTTCGACAAAACACAAAAAGTGAAATTTTAAAGGTGGTTTGATATGTACTGCAACAAGGAGCACTGTCAAAAGTGATCCAGAATGCAACAGAGAGAGTGGTCTTTAATGGGCTGAAGAGGGCACATCACAGCTTGTGATTTTCTGCAAGTGAACAGCACCTTGTGGTGCCATCCCAAAGAGGCACAGAATCACTTTAACAGACCTTTACTCTTGACTGTTAGAAGCTGGTTGAATGAAAGCTGGTGGAATGACCTGCCTACTCTACCTGAGCTGCTACGTCTTTAGCCATTTTTAAGAATAGACTGAATATACGAAAACATTTTTTGCTATATGTACTGTGCAAGAATAACTGGGTCTATTGGGGCTCTTACACAGCACATTTGTTGCTCTGTTGTTGGTTTGATTGCTTCTATTGTTCTCCTCATTTATGAGTAGCTTTGAATAAAAGCGTCTGCTAAATGACTAAAAGTAAATGTTAGAGGGCCTTTACTGCTTTAAAAGGGAAACACAAGTACCATAAATGTATAAGTCATCTGAACATGATAATTTTTGTGCTTTTTGACATTTTTGAATGCTTAGTCCACATTCATTGACATTGTTTGGAAAAGAGCATCTTCAGAATTTCTCCTTCAGGGTTCCACAGAAGAAGGAAAACATTTTTTTAAACAAAATGATGATGAGTAGCTGTTAGTTAAACTGTCTCTTTAATTTCAGGTTTATCTGAGCACCCGCAAAGGATCTTGGATATTAAATCGTGTAGGAGACAAAGGTGTTCCTTTGGATATGATGTTTAATAACAGAGCACTAATGTGGTTTCTTGGATTGTTGCCTGTTGGATATCTTAACAAATTGGGTGAGAAACAACTGAATAAAAGGTTTAACCACAAGCTCTATGGGCTGCAGCCTGCACACAGGTACTCTGAACACTGGAGGAAACAAGACTCTGATGATGTTGGTCAGAGTTAAATACAGCATACTCTCTTTGATATTATATTGTGTTGTAAAATGTTGTATTGTGTATGTTTTTTTTACCTGACAGAGTTTTCAGCCAACATCCCATGGTCAATGATGATTTACCAAACCGGATCCTCTCTGGTACCGTCTCAGTCAAGCCGAATGTGCAAGAGTTTCGTGGCTCAAGTGTGGTTTTTGAGGATGGCACGGTTGAGGATGACATTGATCTGGTGGTGTTTGCCACTGGCTACACTTTCTCATTCCCCTTCCTGTCTTCACATGTAATTCCTGTCTCAAAGAACAAGGTTTCCCTGTACAAATACATGTATCCCCCAGCACTAGAACGCCCAACTTTAGCCGTGATTGGTCTGATCCAGCCTCTGGGAGCCATTATGCCCATCTCTGAGATGCAAGCACGCTGGGCCACTCGTGTTTTTAAAGGTATCAAACATGACCTCCTGACCTCCTACAAACAGGATGTTCTTAATTAATCCTGTGCATTGTTTAACCTATTGAAGCAACTGTGTGTAAGTTTTCAACCTTGAAATATCTGTTTCAAATCATTGATGGTTCACTGACTTTTAAGATGAGTGGCTTCTTTTTCTTTGCCATACATAGGCTATGTAAGTTTGGTGAGTGTTCACAAAATTCCATGAAAAAGAATGGATTCCTTTACAGGAATTATCAGTATGGACATCACAGCAGAGACAGCAGTAAAGCCCAATGCATTCTGCACTGAGAGACACTGACCAACAGCAATAGACACACACAGCAATAGAATAGTCTGGGTTTTGTCAGATCTGTGTTACCCCTGTCAGCATCTGTTGGCGTTGGTCCTGCTTGTTTTGACGATTTAACATGTTTAATCTGTTTTTGTTGGGTTTTGGAGTGTCTGAGAAAGAGACATCTGGTGATTGTCCATGTTGGTCAGCGTCTGTCGGTGCAGTGTAAAGTGGCCTTTAGAAACCAAAGAGAAAGTTGAAAGAGGAATCTAAACAGAGAACAAGAGAAAGTAACTTTGCAAAGGGCCAGACAAGAGTAAAAAGACAAGGTTTTTACTTGTGGCAAAACCTTAGTAAAACTAATGGCGTAAAGACTGATCAGCATTTAATACTAATATTAGCTGAAATGCTATGTATTGTGTTTTTGCCTTTGAGATTTGGCTATGTTATTAAATTATATACCCGCTAATTTTCGATCATAAATTAGCCCAATTCCCAATGAAATTTTGATTGAGGTTGCGATTGTTTCTGGCACTATCCTATCACTAAATGTCATGATGTTATACAGTATAGATGATAGTTGTAGTTATCTGTCTAATGGCTGAAGATAACTTTTATACATCTAACAACAAAGTGGACCTCCTTGCAAGTGTTAATTATAAAAGATGGCTCTTTTTCTGTTAACACTCCCATCTCAGGATAGCATGCAAATAAATACATCTCATAGCATGTAAACTTTTGAAAGTTTGCATCCTTGCATTTCTGCATGATATCTCTTCTATCTTGTAATTGTCTATGCAGTCCATTGTGAGCAGTGTTTAATTGTGTTAACCAACATTTAATTGCAAACATGCACAATTTAAACTCTTGGCACACAATGTACAACTCCCAAGTTTTGGGATACCTGCTTTTACATGCACATGGACTTTAATGACATCCCATTCTTAATCAGCAGGGTTTAATATGTAATTTGCCCACCCTTTGCAGCTATAACAGCTTCAACTCTTCAGTGGAGGCTTTCCACAAGGTTTAGGAATGTGTTCATGGGAATTTTTCACAAATATTTTAGAAGTGCATTTGTGAGGTCAAGCACTGATGTTGGACAAGAAGGCCTGACTCCCAGTCTCCGCTCTAATTTTACCAAAGGTGTTCCATCAGGCCAGTCAAGTTCCTCCACTCCAAACTTGCTCATCCATGTCTTTATGAACCTTAATTTGTGCACTGAAATTCATGTTGGAACAGGAAGGGGCCATCCCTAAACTGTTCCCACAAAGTTGGGTGCTTGAAATTGTCCAAAATGTATTGGTATGCTGATGGATTAAGAGTTCCTTTCACTGGTACAAAGGGGACAAGCCCAACCCCTGAAAAACAACCCCACACCATAATCCCTGCTCCAGCAAACTTTACACTTGGCACAATGCAGTCAGGGAAGTATTGATCTCTTGGCAACCGCCAAACCCAGACTCGTCCATCAGATTGCCAGACAGAGAAGCGTGATTCATCCCTCCAGAGAACACGTCTCCACTGCTCTAGAGTCCAATGGCGGTGTCCTTTCCCCCCTGCATCCTACACATTGCATTACACTTGGTGATGTATGGCTTGGATGCAGCTGCTCTGCCATGGGATCCCATTCTATGAAGCTCTCTACGCACTGTTCTTGAGCTAATCTAAAGGACACACAAAGTTTGGAGACTCTGCAAAAAGTTGGTGACTTCTCCGTCCTGTGCACCTCAGCATGCTCTGACCCCGCTTTGTGATTTTACGTTGCCTACCACTTCGTGGATGAGTTGCTGTTGTTCCCAATTGCTTCCACTTTGCTATAATACCATGCACTAACAGTTGAATCATGATTAATCGCATCTAACATAAAATTTGTTTATATATGTGTGTATATATTTTTTATACACATTATATATTATACTGTATATGTATGTGTGTATACACACATATTATATAAACAAATTTTATATTAATGTGATTAATTGTGATTAATCAATTTGACAGCACTAGTGAAAATGTTAGTAATATTTGAGCAAAACTACATACAGTTGCTTTAAAGATAATAATAAACCTCTTACAATATTACTAAAGATTTCTTATACCTGAAACCATCATAATTAAATTTTTCATTTTTGTTTTACCCTTTCTCTGTTTTTGCCTGTAGAATTAAACTGACTAATTTTGTTATTAAAGTACTGTTGTATTTTCAATAAATTGTCTTTTTGGATTGAAAGTTTAGAATTCGGAAATAACAGTACCACATGAAATTACCCTTTTTTAACGTTTTATTTTGAAGTAAAATATGAACATGTCAGAACGTGTGATTTGTTCCCTAGGTCTGTGCAAACTGCCTCCAATGAGTGCAATGATAAAAGACATAAAAGCAAAGGACAATGAAATGGCTAACAGGTTCTCCACACTTCATCTCACATGACTAGCCTATATTACACAGCATTTACACAATTTCTTATGTGTATCTTGATGGCTCTTAATCATACTGTCATGCAGGTATGTGGCTGCCCAGAGACACACCATCCAGGTGGACTACATCCCCTACATGGATGAGTTGGCTAAACAAGTGGGTGTCCGTCCTTCTATCCTGAAGCTGCTCCTGACAGACCCTAGACTGGCTCTGAACATCATCTTCGGGCCCTGCACCCCATACCAGTTTCGCTTGCACGGACCGGGCCAATGGGAAGGTGCACGGCAGGCCATCCTGACTCAGTGGGATCGAGTCACAGAGCCCCTGAAAACACGCTGTGCACCAGAGCCGCAGTCCCAGCGCTCCTCTCATTCACTCATATTCTCAGTGTCTGTTGCAGTGCTGCTGTCTGCTCTGTATTACAGCAGGGCCAGTCTGCACACACTCATAGCAGACCCTTCATCACTCCTCGACAAGATCAGGAGTTTTTTACCATTGCCAGTGACCACAAAGTGATCATTATATATATATATATATAACATCATAACAAGTGTGCTGTAATTAGGGTAGATTGTAACCGTGTAAGAAAAAATGTGAGATTTTTACATCCTGTGAATTAGCTGTACAGCTTCCAGCTATCACTGTGAGTAATAATAATATAACAAATATACGTTTAACACATTTATTTTTTATTGTTAAAAGAAAGGTATAAATACATTTTCAGCATACACAAGCTATTTTAATAATTAAGCATGAGAATTCAATTTGATACAATAAATATCAAAATGTGACTGTATTATTATTACCAAATGACCCTATGAGTTGTTGTAATATTAATAGGAAAAATAAATCAATTTAAAAAAAAAAGATTATTTGTGAACCCTGATTTTATGAAAAAGAGCAGTCTCATCATTCTGCCAAACATCTCCTTTTGTGTTCCACAGAATAAAAAAAGAAGTTTTGGTGACAGAATTATTTAGGTATGAATGGCGATTATACAGACATACATAAATTAACAGCTCATAAAAGCTTGTTGTGTTGAAATACATTTAAAAACTGGACTGAAGCTTGGCATATATAATTTTTGTGACAAATACTGTTAAAAAAAAATGAAGTAAAAGAGGTTACATTTACATGTTTACATGTAACCAGCTTGTTGAAGAATTAAGGTTGGATATTGATATTTTTTCTATATTTTTGTTCAAGTTCAACAGAAAAAGAATCTAGCCTATTGTATAACCTTTTTTTTTTTTTTTTTTTTTTTTTGCAAGATTAATATTTTTGATATACCATTTTTATATTCTTTTTAAAAATTATTATTATTATTTGTACAACATTTTTTAATGAAAAGTCCACACTAAAGAAATTGTCAGGGTCAAAGCCAGATTTCATTTTCTCCAGGAGACCAACCAAGGACTCATGTTTGTAATATTTTTTTATGATGAATACAGAATCTTCTATTAATGAGTGGCTGTTAAGTACACAGGCATATTTGTATAGAAATTTGTATAGTTTTTCTAATTAAAAGAACATTTAGCTAGGCTCCTTTCAACAAGTATAAAGGGCGCCATCTGCTGTGTCTTTGTTAAAGGCGCTTCTTCAGCCGCTGACGCTGCGCAGCGCCTGTACGCGGTGACGTCAGGCTCTCGTGGATTGGCGCTCTGCCATCTTTGATTGTGCGACAGGCCGCGGCGCGAGCGGGGCCCTCTCTCGAGCGCACGAGACACCGCCAACCGCCCGTTACTGCTCACCTCACACAGGCGGCGCGACCAGAGAGAGAGCGCGATAAAGAGAAAGAAAACGACAGAGAGAGGGAGATAAGTGCTTCTCTCTCTTTTTTGGAGGAGGTTTTGTGGGTCGCTAACCGCTCGGCTAGCTGGGACTAGCATAGCACGAGCTTTTGTAATCCACAGCCGGCCTCTCTCACACATACACACACACGCACGCTCAAACACAATACAAAGGGCCAGGACTCAGACCTTCTGGACAGAATAAACGATATAACGTTACCTGAAGAGAGCGACGGGACCGGCGGAGACAGGTATGTTAACGGTCTATCAATGTGCTGCTGCTGCAGTGGTGTGTGAAGAGAAAAGATTGAGTCTAACGTTAGCTAATGTTAGCATTGCCATGAGCAACGAGAAATCACGCAACCCAAAACCAGTTTTCTTAATTTCTCACAAAGGTCAGCAATAATATGGGCAGGTTTAGTGTTAAAATTGCGAAAAGATGATGGCCAGAACCAGAATTTGGTGATGAGTGGAGGGTTTGGAGGCCACCTCACAGGGCCCAGTTGACCAGCCCATTTCAACAAATGACTCATTTTGCAGGTACAATTTGTGGTATTTCGGAAATAGTTTGATTTGTTACATCCTAAGTGTGTTGCATTCATAAAACCTCAACTCGATAGTCATATTGTTGCATTTTAAAGCTGAAAGGCAAGCTCGCAGACCTGAGGAAGGCACTAGTTATCCAGTGTCCTATTCTTGGTTGTGCAGAGGTAGGTTAGCCAAAGGTGATGGCTCACATGACAATTACAGATACATCAAACAAAATATTAAAATCAGTGCATGCAAACGAGCAGCCACAACTTCCACTTTACCACATGCAAGACGCACACAGTTTTGCTTCATGCTTATTCTCCATCATGTTGAGCATATGCATGTGATTTAACCCTATGAATTCATCTGTCATATTTCATGCACAAAATCCTTTTTAAATTATCAACAAATTTTGTGCAGAAACCTGTTAACAAGCCCTTTTACACTAATTGTAAAATCGCTATGTTCAAGTCGTTTGTGTCTTTTGCTGCAAAATATTTAAAGAGGGAAACTTAAGAAGTACTTTTATATTGTTAGTAATTTTTAAGATAATTAACATTTTACTGACTAAATTAGCATTTAACATTTGCTGGACTGTGCTTGATTATCCATACACCATTTTTGTGTTTAGAAAAAAACATGATACAACTTTTTTTTGTTTTTAAGAAACTTTAATATGTACATCTCTCTATCTTCATTTGTATTTTTATTGCATTATATTCTGACTCCACAATAAAATCTACAGACATTTTTCATAAAACATATTTTAAATATCAATAAAGGCCTGTTCACTCCACTGTCAACAGCTAAGCTGAATTTTAATTCTATGAGAATAGGGAAGTCCTCTACAACTGTTTCAAATGTCAGGCTCTACAGAGTTAAATGTAAAATTTGCCTATAGCGTCTATCTTAATAGACATTCTTTTGTGCATTTAGCCACATCACAAATTACTCATTTCTTCTGTATGCATGTTGTTTTGTGGGCCTTGAAACTAGATCCGTGAGATTTTGTGAAAACGGTATTAAACTGAGCAAGTCAGAAGCTATTTTGGGGTCAAGCACAACAGAGTCTTTCAACAGAAAAGGGAATAAGTCAGATTTGATTCATCACAGTGGCAGCAGGAGGGAAGATGCTTGTGAGCGTCAGTGGTGGAAGACTTGATCATTTAATTTAAACAACTTTACATATTCATAAGGAGAAATGCCACCAAGGACACCATTAGTTGAAACAAGACCAGCCTTGAAGGTTGTTTTTAGAAAAGAAAAGAATGAAGCCACATGAACAGCGGATCAAGTGAATGTTTTGAAGCTTCCTGGTAACTGCAGATCTGTTTGAGCTGTGAGGTTTTATACTAGAGTGCTTTCTTCGTTGCTTTAAGAATGCCCCTCGCCAATTTATTGAAAGGATATTGACTTTACTCATCCCTCAGGGGCTGCGGCTCTGTGCACGTGCAGTGATTGCTTGGATGCTCATTTGGGAATATCAACGGAAAGCAGCAATTGGCTTGTGCATTTGGGAGGCAGATGGCCAGGTTATGGGGGTGTGATTGGATGTCAGAGGTTGGGGTTGAAAGAATAAAGACGTTTTAATTGAAACCTCCAGTGACTCTCACTATTTCAGACCATGTTCTTCATTGCTTGTACTGGCCTACACCCAGCTGTATGTTAGTGTTCCTCTGTTTACAACGCAAGTAAAATGTGTCACAAGCCTGGAATTTGTTACTTAAAAGGCACGGTTTCCAGCCTTAACCATTTTGGTCCTAGACATCCCTAATATGACTCGTGCGCTTTAGGGGGTTTTATCCAGTCATCTGTCTCAGTCTCCTGTCCTGGCAGTATGAAATAAAGAGGCATATTGAATGATACCCTAGCCTTTGCACAGCCCCGTTGGTTGTTTAGCTACCTCTGTAACCTTTCCTCCCTCCACAATACACTGACTAGACAGCTGTATTGATGAAGTATCTTGAGGTCTGGATTGAGGGGAAGTTGGTATTTAACTGGTGAAGCTGCACAAGTTCTCCTCATTGAAGTATTTGACCCTTGTCTGGCTATCACCAGACCAAGCTTAATTTAAAATTGAACATTGGTCTGGGGAGTCTGCTCTGTATTTTCTACTGCACAAGAGGCGGGATCAACGTGCATTATTTGAATGACTCCGAATGCAATTCGGATTGTCCTTCAACCAGTCAGACCACAAGAGGCGTGATCAACAGGCTGTCATCGTGTTAAACCCACCAATAGCGTGCCAGGTGGATAAGCCAGTCTGTGATTGGTTCCCGTAAAGGTGTAACAGCAGCAGTAGAAATGAATGTACTGGTTTCCAGACTGAGTTGCCGGGCGAAATCAAATCGCCAGCAGATCAGGCTGGGTTTACCCAGTCTCGTTTGTCTCAGTATCCAAAGTAAAAGATGATTGCTTTCACTTTCATTACACCTGTCTTGTCATGTGACTTTTTCTTTGTTTGTATTTGTGGAGGTGTTTTACACGATATGTTCAGTTTTATGCACTTTATATATTTAATTAGGCATGATTTAGGGCTGCACGATTTGGGGAAAATATATAATTGCGATTATTCTGGGTAAAATTGCGATTGTTATTTTTTTTTTACAAATGAAAAGTGTGTATATAACATGTTGTGTTTTTATATTAATGTGACTAATAATAATGATATTTTTTTAAAATAAGAAATATTACCATTACAATAACAGTTTCATAATTACAAATAAAAAGAGTATATCAGAATAAATATAACAATATAATACTAATTATTATTATTTTTGTAATATTTTACAGAACTTATTTTACAAAAAAAGAAAAGTTAAGAAAATAAAAAAAACTGCTGGGTTACCTATTAATATGCATACAGCCTATGACTAAAAAACATTAGAAAGGTCTAAGCCGAAGGAGTTATTGTAAAAATAAAAAAAAGGCTCTGTGTGTGTTGTTTATCTGTGGTATCAATTTCTTAAAGTCTGTCTTTAATATGAAATATGAACCTCTTGTGCATCCACTGTGGGGGAAAAAACTCCTGTACATTGAAGAAAAACATGGATTGTCCAATAAATGTATTATTTTTTTAAGTTAAGAACTTAATTTTATTATGTTTCTTATTATTGATAACCCAAAAGTTTTTAATTCATACTGTAATCCAGAGGGCGCCCTCGAGCGGAACCCCCACATTTGCCTCAGAGAAGTAATTGACGTTAGTTATCAGGAAATCCATGATATGAAGCTAACGTGGTGTAAACAGAAGATAGAGACGCTTTGATTAAACATGACAACAACAAACACGACTGCAGCAAAATATGGTGTATTTGAGTTCAAGCCATTAAGGGTATTTTCATAATATTTCATACCCCCCTATGGGTTTCCCATCCGTCACTTCACCACGTGACAGCAGTAAGCAGGCTTATCATTGGTTAACGCGGCGCGAATATCCGCCAAATTTCAGATTTTTCAACTTGAGCGATTCGCGCGAATCACGCGTTTAAAACGCTCAAGTCGCGTGATCATTGCCGCGCGAATCGCGCCATTCGCACCGCAGAATGCCTATTCGCGTCTCTGCATTGACTTAACATGTAAATCACTCGCGCGAATCGCGTCATTCGCGTGCGGTGTGAACACAGCATTAGGTAAATCCTCAACACTATCATCCCTTACTTTATAGAACAAATGACATCGTAATGGGCTAAATGCATGCGCTTTTTAAAAAAAAAGTTACAGTCTCTGATTGTAAAACACGCACATCACGCAGAGAACGCATGCTGCACAGAATCATTCCGAAGCGTGGAATTGTATTGCCAACACTGTTCTCTGATTTATCAATAAAATAGTTTAGAAACTGAATTTCTTGATAACTAAAACTCACTGCTTCACACTTAGGCTGAAGACACACTGCAAGCATGGCGTGAGCATGGCGTTTCTGTTGCGTGTCAGTCGCGGGGCGACTGCCTGGCGTTTTCTCTCTTTGCACACCAGAAGCGGGTCTGACGCAGCGCTGCTGCTTCTATTGATGTACAGGGAAGCCCTATACTTCATGTAAAATATAAATATATTGCTACAGCAAAGACAACGTCTGCAGTAGCCTTTTGACCATACATATCTATGGTATTGACGGCAAAATAGGCTACATAATATTTCGTTCTGTATTGAAAGGTTTAATATTTCAAAACAGTGTTTTCACGATACCAAAATTATGACTTCGATACGATACCAGACTAGAATACCTCGATACCGTTACTAAATCGATACCATGGTTAAAAAAACAAACAAACAAAAAAAACAGAGAATATGATTAATATGACAACAGAACTTATTATTCATTGTTTTATTTAAAAAATAAAAATAGCATACTGTTTCCCCTCTATGTAATTTTTGTTCAATGCATGCGAGTGCGGCTGTATGTCCGAATATGACCAGTCGTTTTCGCCGTCATTACCCGGATGTAGTACCAGAAGACGTGAATACAAACTCGCGCGTGCTGAAAGAAGATCCGTCACTGCGCATCATCCGAGAACGCGCACTTGTCTCACAGCGCACAAATATTGAGTTCTCTTTCAAGTCTTGCGCTTAAATGGACAAACTCACACAAAAAGTATGTCAACATGTCCATCAGGGATGGAAATTAACTTTTTTGTCCACCGGCCACTGTGGCTGGTAGATTTCAAAATCTACCAGCCACTCCATGTTTTAACCAGCCACTTTCTTGTTTATAACCTACAACGTGTAACTGCACATGAAAATTAATACTACAAGCTCTACAATACTAAAGCTGTTTATTTAATCTCAAATCTCAATGAAATACTGACATTTTTTCTTTCACTCTTATACACACACAAACCATGAACTGATATACAATTCATTAAATGAGTAGGGCTCTGTGCTTTTTTTGTTTGTTTTTTTACCTGGATGTGGCATTTGGATGATTTGTGGTCTTTTATGGCTTCCAGTTTTAGGTTTTTAGTACCAACAATGAAACTACTAGTTTTGGCATCTCCTGAAGCGTGTTGACGACATACCGAGCAGAACATTGTCGGTAGGGATGCACCAAAATAAAAATTATTGGCTGAAACCGAAACACCAAAAGAAATTATGCCAATTATCCATTGCATTTATGGCTAATGCTATGACTGTGTAACTTTACTAAAAATCAAGGCATTGCAATTGCATTAATTAATATTAAAGTTTCAAATAATAAATCAATTACAAATTATGCATATATTTATTTAGCACATTGCAACAACCCACAGTATAAAATAAAATTCAAACTAAAATGTTTAACTCGACCTCACTCATGTGTACATTAAATAATAATGTACAGGTCTACTGGCCTGCAGAAAGGTACAGAAATTGAATAAAGCAATCAAATGTAAAATAACTGCATATTTAACTGTTTAAATGAAAGATTACTCCTTATTAAACTTACAAAAGCTATTCAAGAGCAGTGAGTGATGTCCTTTTGTTTGACATTAAACAGACAGCAGTAAAGGCTACTGCCCCTTTAAGACCTAGTACAGGGATATGCTCTTCTTTCTCGACTGTATAACGTTCACTTGAGGCATATTCAGACTATGTTTGCTAACTAATAGTTAGCATAATTTCTTTTGGTGTTTTGGTTTCGGCCAAGAATTTTTATACTAGTAGTTTCATTGTTGGGACTAAAAACCTAAAACTGGAAGCCATAAAAGATCACGAATCATCCAAGCCACATCCATTTAAAAAAAAATGCGCACAGAGCCCTACTCATTTAATGAAATGTATATCAGTTCATGGTTTGTGTGTGTATAAGAGAGATAGAGAAAATGTCAGTATTTCATTGAGACTTGAGATTAAATAGTAGTATTAATTTTTCACATGCAGTTACACATTGTCGGTTAAAAACAAGAAAGTGGCTGGTAAAAACATGGAGTGGCTGGTAGATTTTAAAAATCCAAACAAAAAAGTTTATTTCCATCCTTGATATATACCATGTAAAATTTTAAATGTAACTTCTTTTACTTTATTATTTAAGCAGTATGCTTCACAAATACACCAAGCTTTATTCCAGTATATATTACTTAATACACTTCCAATATAAACTTTTATGAGTAGCTGTTTCACCTGTTATAATATCCCTAATATGTTTATTAGTACAACTGTGTTTCAGAATGTCAATGTCTCCTAAAAACATGCTGTCTTGAACATATACTGCCTCAGAAGGATCACTTCCACACGCTCTTACAAATTGTATAACTTGTTGAGGTATGGTACCAAATACAACAGCATACTCTTTTGGTGTAACTGGAAACTCAAATTTATTCAAAAATTCACTATAAGATAATAAAATACAGTTTGAATTTAAAAGTTGTTTAACTAACACAATGTTGTTTTCATACCAAGTATTATAGAAGAGAGATCTATTTTTATATTGAATGCATCTATTTTTCCAAATGTGCAGTTAATCTTTGTCGTGCATTAATGTGAGTCATGACGGATATTATGGGAGTGGCTTGATGCAGCGCAAGAGATCCAGATAATTTGATCTTGACTGTTGAGAAACTTTAATATTCTCACATAACAAATCTGCTTCAAATTGAATTAAAAATAAAATTACAACATTGAAATCAAAATGTAAAGTGTGTACAAATATTATAAAATCGTGAATATAAATTCTAGTAATCATGTTCATCATAACAGTGCACATTTAATTGATCTAACTTTTATATTGGTTTGTTCGTTTGTCTGTTTCCTTATAAAGGTCCTTATAAAGGATTTTTTTTTTTTCTTTGACAAGTTTTTTGCCAGGGGGCTTTTTTTATGATGTCATTACGTTGTTTTGACGCCAGCCAATCGCTGCATTGCTGATCATGGTTTCACGTATAGATGCATATGCCCTCTTCAGGGAACACAGGCACGAGCAGTGATCTCAGATAATTTAATCCAGATATATTAATCCAATCTGCAAATTAGTTTGAAGAACCAAATTAGCCAGAGATCAATTATCAGGATTAAAAGATCTGGGATCTGTCAAATCATCTCGGATGTATTAAGCAAGGTACAAAGATCTGGCCCCTAGTCTCTATTTTAACCTAAAATACTACAATAAATAAAAAAAATTAAAAAATAAAATATTTTATAATTTTAAATGGCAAAAATAGACAATAATTATTATTGCATACATTTAAAAAAAAATACCATCAAATAATCTCAAAATTAAAAAGAATAAAAAATTATTGAAGAAAAATAATTTGCATTGGTTTAACTTGGGTGGAGGAAGTTTAATTTTTAGGTATCCGGTCACTTATGACTGGGAAGACAACCAATGCAACACCTAAACGAAGAGAACCAGAGGGTTAATGCTTTTCATTGTGTGGTTTTGTCCGACATCTTATCAAAAATCTCGGCCCGAGTCTGACTGGAGGCTGTTTTTTTGTTGTTGTTTTTTTTGGCTTACATTGTTGCAGCCATTAAAATAGTTCAGTTTTGTTTTTAATGCCAAAGTAGTTATTTCATTTTGTTTATTTAACTTAATTTAGAAAAATGTTTAGAGCTATTTTTTTTGTTTGTTAAATTAAAGTTTTATTTTTTTTAAGTGACAACCAAGCGAGCAAGGCAAGGCAAGTTTATTTATATTGCACATTTCATACACAATGGCAATTCAAAGTGCTTTACATAGAAATAAAATAAAAAAGGATAACAAATGCATAAGAAAAAGAACACATTGTGTAAAAATAAAAATATAAACCATTGTAAAGAGAATTAAAAAAAAAAAAATCTTGACCAGCGGCCGACAGTGAGTTAACCACAAGTTTAATCAATTTAGCCTCTCAGAGACAACTCTTGACTTGTCTTGCCTATAATAAAATCCATAGATATAACACTTCAAGCATCACAGTGTTAATTTAGCCTGATATAATGTTACTTCCACAGTAAAAAAAAAATTGACGAGCTGAGGCTGATACTACAACTCAACGGCGCTCGCAAGCTAAACAAACAAATAAAAAAATAATAATAAAAGAACATGTAGTTTGTCTTATAGCTACTTTAAACCTCCGCAAAATGAATAGCCTATAAATCAGATCTTCAATCCTTGCACTATTTAATGGAGTTCACACCAACAAAAGCAAAAGATTCAAGATGCATTTTATTCAGCAGCTCATTTCAAATTCAAAGACCGCAATATGAGAGATTGACCTAAGCACTGGTAAGATCACTTATTAATTTTGATTGATGATCTTGTGTTTTTGAGTAACTAAGACTTATTTTAAGTTTCATTTACTGCCATTTGCGTTGGCTTTCTTTACTCAACTGCAGTGATGTGTGTTGCAGCACCATATCTATCTGACTGCAACATAACACGCTTTCACACTAGGGCTGGGATAAACGATTATTTTTTTAACGATTAATCTAGCGATTATTTTTTCGATGCATCGATTAATCTAACGATTATTTTTTCTCTGTCCGATTCGGTTACGATTCGATTCGATTAGGGCTGCAGCTATCGATTCTTTTTGTAATCGATTAATCTACCACTTAATCAATCGATTAATCGATTAATCGGGTAATAATTACTTTTTCTTTATTAAAGAGCAATAAGAGACAATAAGACGGGTATCTTAAAATTAACATCTAATTTGTTTTCTTTTTAGAAAAATTTAGTTTTATTGCTGAAATTGCATACATTAATAACTGTGAAACTAAACAATTTTAATGCATACAATTGCCATATTATATTAAATACAAATCTATTTCAAATTACTTTAAAAAGGTAAACATGGTTCAATCTAAAACTAAACCTACAACCAATAAATCTAAATAGTAGTAATATAAATAACAATAATGCCAATATAAATAATATAAATATTCTATAAATTCTATATAATATAAATATTCTAATATTCTAGGCCTATAAATATTCTATAAGTAATATAAATAACTAAACATTGTATTTATGTTGTGCAACTTAACTTTCATGTTTCAGCTTCAGCTCAGGCATGACATAAGCATTTACTGTCTTATTTACTCCTTTACTGAAGCAAAACATATTGGACAGGTTAACTTGGAAGAAGAGATGTGCGGATCAGCTCTATCGTCACCGAATCAGCTGTTAGAAGCAAACCATCCACCTGCACCCGGTAGTCACAACTTCAAATCCTCCGTGTTAAGCGCGATGCTATCGTCACATATTAGCTACACTGAAGAAGGTTGCTAAACAAAACAAAAACACTTATTTACATAAACCAGGGTCGACAACCTATACATCACACAAAGGAATAACCGCTAGAACGTGATCAAACGCGAGATATGTTTAATTCCGTTAAAGTACATCACGCATGCTGATCTTTTGAGCTAATCATTCATCATTGTAACACAGCTTGTTTTAAGTTAGTAGCTATAAATATGATTAAAGTGTGATATTTAAATTACACAAATCAATGAAAGCACGCCGCTCTGAGCTCTGAAAGCACGAGCGCTGCTCATCACACACACGCGCGCGCGCGCGCGTGTTACAGCTTGTTCTGATGTTGCGCCTAGTATTGAGAACATCTAATGGTGCATTTTTTTCGAAGATATTATCAGGTAGGATATATAAAGTCTCATTAAAGATTTCACACACATCACAATGACGGTGATCCATGTGCAAAGCTGCAAACTCCATCGAGTTCGTGTGTTTGGAGTTGCTTATCTCCTCAGCTGACGCGTGAACTGCCGCAAATGAAACTTAAATGTTCAGCGTCGGATCCTGAAGCTCAACACACAGTTTTCTTCATTTAAAAACAGCGATACTAAATGATATTACCAGTGCTGATGCCCGGCCGCTCTCTCTCTCTCTCTCTCGCATTGCGGTCTTTGATCTCGACATGAGCTGAAAACGAAAGTTAAAGAACGACACGCATTCATTGCGTTTTAGCGTGATATGAGAGTTCCGCGTCTTTATTAAAATCAACATATTAACGATTTCTCTCATCCACCTGCAATGTTTGGGATGTTTACGCACCTGAACCGCGGATATAACCGCAATCCGCTCATACACCGAGTCCTTACACAAAAAATGTCTTTCTGCAATATGTGTGTGTAGTTAAATGGACTAAGCGAAGCATCGAGGCAGATGATTTTGCCTCGAGGATTTTTTTGATTCGATTAACTCGAGTTACTCGATGAATCGTTGCAGCCCTAGATTCGATTATCAATTATCTCCCCATTAATTGCCTAATAGCAATTTATACATGTTGATTTAATTATCTGAATGAAAAAAACTAATTCCTTAACATTGCAAAATATGTTTATTGCTCTTAAAATTCCAAAGTAAAAGACTATACAAGAACAATGCATTCAATAAAATCATAACAAAATACACACACACACACCCTATTTTAAAGTTACTGCACTCTGCCTTTGTATTGTCTGCAAAAAATGTGGAGTCATGCCAAGGCAAAAACTTCCATATTATCAATATTTGGTTGCTGATCACCTTTTACAAAATCAATATAGTAACACCTGTATAAAATCTAATGATCATGGCATTTATTTTGGATGATTTACAATTATTTATAGCCATCTTTTTATTACCATCATGTGCTTTGGTTGCATTCTGATGCCATTATTAAGGACACAATACGTCTTGTAAAGAGTATCTTCATTGCTGTGCAGCAAAACTTACAGGTTGATAGGTGACACTGAATTATATGAACAAGATAAGCTTATTTCTAATGAGTAAACATTTGCATATATAATGCAAAGATATAAAAAATAGAACAAATAACAAATCATGAAAAATGCATGGGATTGGAATAAGATAAATAGCAAATAGTGCCGCTGGTTAATCAAGGGTTAAGTTTGGCTATCACGCTCTAATGACAGCGCTGACTGGATCAGATTGCCCATTCATAGGCTACAGAGTAATTATTTATTGCAATATGTTTTTAATGTTTTTATCTAGTAAAAAAAAAATGATACAATAGGCTACATAGCTTAATTACTTTTACATCTTTGAATGAAAATCGCCTATAGCCTAAAAGGACAACTTTTAGATTGATGTGAACGACAAGTAGGAAAAATTCTCAGAATGCTTGTGGATTAAACATCCCCGATGACGTTCATTGCCATGGATTTTATCGGGTTTACAAGAAAAGGTAGGATATATGGATATAATTGCGAACTGTTACTACTGATTGTATGCGTGAGCTCACGCTGTCACGGCATTCGAGTGCACACAGTCGTGGGCAGCCCCAAACTGCCTGACAGCGCGCTGAGTGAATATTCTGCATTATGAAAACATGTATGACAGTACACAGGCTACACCGTAACTTAAACGCGGCAGACTTTAATAGACAGTAAAACAAAGGCGGGACACCATAACTGGATGTCGGTACCGTAACTTAATTGTAACATCTGTCTTCCTGTGTGCAGAAATTTGTTTATGTAGCAGTGACAACAAAACACGTGCATGCGCACCTGTGCTCTGTGCGCGCCGCGCGCCAACCCGCAAGCCTTGCACTTCTGAAAGTCTGAGGAGCCACTCATGTTGCTACCATAGATATACATAAAAAATAATATACTTAATTACATAATATACTTTATTATGTTTGGTTGCTACTACTCTCCGGCGCTACCATCTTTATTTTGAGTCTGACAAATCGACGCGCATATTTTGCGTCGACGTATTTTTTGCGTCGACGTCATCGATGACATCGACGCGTTGTCCCAGCCCTATTTCACACCGAATTTTTTTTAAACTATTTGCCAGGAGTAAAATTTACGCGTGGTTTAAACAGCCAGATACATTTACATTTGTCCGGTTTTGTCTGAAATGCTTTTAGACCACCTTCTGAATTGGTTTGTTTGGAATCTCGGAAGGCATTTACGCCAACTCCTGGTCATTTCGTAATCAGACAGATGCCTGGTCAGAGAAAACGAATGAAGGAACCAGTTGCAAAAAGGCCATAACTGTAGAGCTGCGCTAAAGAAAAGCGTGCTGCTGCTGGACTCTTTAACCCTGTGCAAGACATGTCTTGACAGTCGTGTAAGCTATTATGGTCTCATGTTGTTTCCACCATGCAGTGTAGCACATCTCATTGTTTCTTTAATAAAATAAATATAAAACGAAAAGGTCGGAAGCCCGGCCCGCGTTTAGGTATGATGTAAAAAAAAAATGGCATAAATGCAGGGCTCTAGTGTGAATCTAGGTTCTGTTGTTGAGCTGTTCTGTATGTTCTGCTGTTTGCACAATAAAATAAACACATGAAAGTCTTTTTAACGGGTCACAGACACTCGTCAATTGTATTTTTATGTAATGCCAATTCAATATTATAATCTTATCAGTTAACGGTTAATATTTGATTAATGAGCATTAGTTGTCGGTCGGGAAAATCAACCGAAATGAGCATCCCATCTATTAGGGCTGTAACGATATGCGATATGAAATCGAAATCGCAATACGCAGGTCCACGAACCTGTATCGCGATGTGAGAAGGCAGAATCGCGACACACCCTTTCCAACTCCCAGAATTAACCTTCCTGTCCAGGTCCAACTTTTAAGTCAGCAGTATGGCAACATTTCAGCTACCCGGTGGAGAACAAGGATGGCAATCGTGTAGTTGACAAGACCCACACAATTTGCCGTAAGTGTTTCAAGAAGCTTCCCCAACCGGCTGGCAACGTGGTGTGAGCGTGGCGTTTCTGTTGCGTGTCATCCGCGGGGCGGCTGCGTGGCGTTTTCTCTTTCTTTGCACACCAGAAGCGTGTCTGACGCGGCGCTTCTGTTGGTATTGATGTACAGGAGGCCCTATACTTCATGTTAAATATATATTGCCTATTGGTACCGCAAAGGTCGGCAGTAGCCTATTGACCATACAGATATATGGTATTGATGGCAAAATAGGCTACAGAATACTGTACAGAATAAAACTGTTTTGTCCCCCCCATATCGAGGTTTGTATCGTACCGTGGGTCAAAAATCGTGATACGAACCGAATCGTGGGTTTGGTGTATCGTTACAGCCCTACCATCTATGCATAAAAAACCTGCATTTGTGTTTCAGCTCGTGGATCAGACTTATTTGTTCATTAATGATGTCCTCAGCGAGTATTTTGACTCTACTTTCATCACATAAATGTCGACCTTAAATTGTCATTCAATCCCTAGTGGGAGTAGGGGTGTAAACAAGACTAATATTAAGTGACTTACATTTTAGACACCATATTGCCTGTTTTCACTATATTTCCCCAACGAAAATGGCTCAGAACAAAGTCACAGCACTGTAATTGTGTGTCTGAGCAAAACGCAGATGTGTCCTTATTGAGTGAATCCGCTTTTTGACAGAATTAGTTGAATCCATGATTTGATGACTAAGATATTCAGGAACAAAGCCGGGATAAACAGAGGAACTAACATTAGCGTAGATGCCATTCTTTTTATGATGTAACGAGTACATCAGGTGCTATGGGAAGTGTTCCCGGTTCCAGCTGATCTAGTTAATGCAGCCACAACCATTTAACTGATTTGAATAATAGAAATTGATAATGTTCTACAGTCCCTGACAAAAGTCTTGTTGCTTGTGTACAAATTGACCTAAAGTGCCGCTGAAATATATTTCTAATCAAGATTTTTTTACAAGAAATGGCTCATTTTAATCCCACCAGCTTTTGTGATAAGGTTTCAGTGAAGAACTAAACTTTCAAAAAGTATTCTAATATTCAGAGCTTGGTAAAGCCCATTGAGTCAATTTTTGCAAAGACATAAGTGTTGTCACCTTGTCATATGAGCTTCACCAGTGACTAATAATGGATCAATTAGGTCTCAAGTGTGTATAAAAAGAACCCCAGTACGCTAGACCTTCACATCAACTGCAACTAGACCTCTGCAAACATGCCTAAGATTCACCCAGAGACTAATGTTTTGATTATCAAGAGGCTGAAGACCAGATCCACTGCTGATGTGGCAGACACCTTCAATGTGTCTCAGCGTCAAGTACAGAGGATAAAAAAAAGATTTGAAGAGACTGGAGACGTTTTTGACAAGCCCAGGTCAGGCAGACCCCGCAAGACAACTGCTCGAGAGGACCGTTTGTTGGCTCGACTGCAGCAGAGCTCCACAAGACCTGGTCACCTGAAGTTCCTGTGTCAACCAGAACAGTTTGTCGGATTCTGTCTCGAAATGGCCTCCATGGTCGAATCAGTGCCCAGAAGCCAGCACTAAACAAAAGACAATTGAAAAACCGTGTGGCATTTGCCAAGGCCCACAGCCTGCTAAAAGGATGGACGCTGGAAAAGTGGCAGAAGGTGGATTTTTCAGATGAATCTTCCGTTTTTACACCACAGTCGCCGCAAATATTGCAGGAGACCTACTGGAGCCAGAATGGATCCGAGATTCACCCAGAAAACAGTGAAGTTTGGTGGCGGAAAAATCATGGTCTGGGGTTACATCCAGTATGGGGGTGTGCAAGAGATCTGCATGGTGGAAGGCAACATCAATAGTCTAAAATACCAAGAAATCTTAGCTACCTCTTATATTCCCAACCATAAAAGAGGCCAAATTCTGCAGCAGGATGGTGCTCCATCGCATACTTCCATCTCCACATCAAAGTTCCTCAAGGCGAAGAAGATCAAGATTAGGGATGGGTACCGAAACCCGGTATTAAACGGGCACCGGGGCTGAATTTTGAAAGACCGTTGTATCGATAAGCTCGGCCGTTATCGGTTCTGCTGTAGGTACTTATGAAAATACACGTGACGAGAGAGAGCGAGCGAGAGAGCGCAAAACGACAGCCCTAATGAGTTGATGACTGAGGACAGAACTAAACATTCAAACATAGTCTGGTTACACTTTACACTAGATTGTGATAATGTGATTTTATTTTAGATTTTGGCTTCTTTGGCAAAGATTTTGGCCAAGAATATAATTTTAATATTTATGCCTAGCGCAACTTAATTCCCTTTGCAGCAGTAGCCTATCATTTCTCCTTATGACTCAAACAGAATCAGCACGATCGGTGATTGTTGTAAAATACAGTCTAGCTACTGCTGGTAAATTGTGGGATGCGTTTGTATAATAAAAAGAGCGATTAAAAGCACAAAAATATGCGCAAGAGATTGTATTCAAGTCAGCGCGCGCTCAGAAACAGCTGCAACGAGACGAGCAAATTACACTTTCAGTTTCACACTCGCGTCTAAACGATCAAATGTACACAAACATCTATGTCAAAACGACCTGCTTGGAGAGTCACTTAAACACAACACAGTTTGTCTAAAATGGACGTAGTTATTATGGATAGTTGGGAGAAAATGTAGTGCATCTGCCTATTATCAGTCACATATAGATCTGCACATCTGTCTTAAAGAGGCAGCGGTGTAATTAATCATGCTGACGAATTACTGCGAATTAAACAACCAAATGCAAAGAGAAAATCACTCACAGCTCTTGATTGAATAACTTCAGCTTTAATAAGCATTAATTTATCCTATCTATGATAAACTATGCAGTGTTATTTTACATTTGATTTTGATTACTAGAATTCTTCCTGAAATTAAAGCACTGTGTAGGCCTATATAATTAATTGTGTGTGTGTGTATGGGATATATATATATATATATATATATATATATATATATATATATATATATATATATATATATATATATATATATATATATATATATATATAAAATACCGATACGAATACCGTTAAAGTACCGGACCGATAAGCAGTATCGTTAAGAGTAGTAATACCGTTAAAACCTTAACGATACCCATCCCTAATCAAGATGCTCCAGGATTGGCCAGCCCAGTCACCAGACATGAACATTGGGAACATGAGCATATGTGGGGTAGGATGAAAGAGGACGCATGGAAGACGAAAACCAAAGAATATTGATGAACTCTGGGAGGCATGAAAGACTGCTTTCTTAGCTATTCCTGATGACTTCATCAATAAATTGTATGAATCCTTGCCAAACCGCATGGATGCAGTCCTTCAAGCTCGTGGAAGTCATACAAGATATTAAATTTGGATCTCACAGCACCACAACTTAATTTGCTGACATATTTTTGTATTTGCTGTAAATTTGTTCAATTTCTGTATAGGCGACAACTTTTGTCTTGCCAAAATTTTACCTTTCCGTCTTGATTAAATGATAAATATTTTTTCTGTGAACATTATTTATTTCAGTGCATTAAACATCATTTGGGAGGGTTTTAGCTTTTCATATGGGCTATTTCTAACACCAATTAATTAATTAAAAGTCAGGTTAATATCAGGTATTTCTAGAAAATAGATAAGCGACAAGACTTTTGCCAGGGACTCTATGTGTATGCCATAGTAAAGAGATATGTTTTTAGTCTACATTTAAACTGACAGAATGTGTCTGCTTCCCGAACAATGCTAGGTAGGTTTAGGTGCTAAATAGGAAAAGTATCGACTGTCTGCAGTTGATTTTGATATTCTAGGTATTATCAACTGGCTAGAGTTTGAGACGTGATGGAGACGCAATAGATGTGATTGAGTATAATGTGTTAGGAGTACTGGGGAGCTGTTGAGCCAGTACTGTTAAGAGTACTGGCTCAAGTACTGGGGAGCTAAACCATTTAGTAAACGGTATGTGTATATGCCACTTCAAATACAAATGCAGTTTCCTGTCTTTTGCAAAGATAAATTTTGTTGATGCTTATTTGATTTGATTGGTAATGTCCCTATTGTCTTATACTTTTGATGAAATGTATGGAATTGACTTTATGATGCATGCATATTATGTTTAAATACATTTATAAAGGTAAAATGACCATGAAAGGTGAAAAATCAATAATATAATTTTTTTTAGGGGGGGGGGGGGAGATGGTTCAATGCTGTGAACTCCTAAACTCCATCCTCTCGCCCCCAGCAAAACAAATGTCATTTATTTTTGTTCAATAATAAATTTTAATTATTTAAAATTTTATTTTATGATCATATGGAAGGAGTTCACATTTCTTAGTGAGCAGACCGACCAGTATTGTGGCTGTGCAGTGAAGCTCATTGTGTATGGACATGTTGAGGTGACCCTTTTGCTTCTACTGTGCTGTCTTGGCATAAGGCCTCACACCGCATCAATTATGAATGGAACCCCATGTGGCTCACGGTAGATTGCTGCACCCCCTCCCTTACTGTCAATTCACTATCTACTCTGACATTGGCATGGCAACGTGATATGCATCATTGATTTGAGCCATGGAGATTTAAACATGTAGAGTTCTGACTGCCTTTTGCAACAATGACATCTGCTACAATGACACAGCTAGTAATGGACAGATAGACTTATATTGGCCATGCAAACTAATTGGTCGATATTTTTATTCAATTCATGATTGCTTTATTAGTGTGCGTTTGTATAACAATATTAAGCACATAATATTCTGCCTCATACAGGAAGTTAAAATGTTTAGTAAAAAAAAGACTTGTTTTGCCTGGAGTTTTATGTTTTTTGCAAGTTAGGGTCATGGCCTTAAAAAAAAACCCAGTTTGAAGCACTGATTTTAATTTAGCAATGTTTGTGAAACAAGTGTAAAGCCTATCATTTGTGGTGTTTGGGGAGAGTTACTTGCTCTCATACACATTTGTCAGTTTTTCCCTGTAGTTGCTCAACAATGGCTTCTGGTTGTTGTGTTGTAGCTTGCTCAGGAAATTATAGCTTAACACACTTAAGAGGTGCAGATAGATATTAGAGAAAGTATCTGAATTTTCTGTCAGCTCATTCAGTCTTTGATATTTTGGTCTCTTCCTAAGGGGCTGGTTCTGAGGGGTGAGGCCGCAGGACCAGACTCAATGAGTTTCCAGCGAAATGTCCGAGAAGTCAGGGCAGAGCACCAAGGCAAAGGATGGCAAAACAAAGTATGCAACCCTTAGCCTCTTCAACACGTACAAGGGCAAGTCTCTGGAGACCCAGAAAACTGCAGGTGAGTCAACTGACCATCCTTGCATATGGTCAAGAATGTTACACATCTCCTCAAAATTGAAAGCTGTAAACTGTCATCTTTAAAAATCATCTTTAATGCAGACATTTAACTACATTTATTTTGGGCTGAAATGTAATTTTAGCACATTTTGAGACATTCACATATGTAGCTCATTATAATTTGCACTTCAACTCTTAATGTATGAATTGTTCATTGAGAAGTGTCAAGTGATGCAGTGGAGTCTTTGAACTGTTGTTTATTGAGCTCCCCAATCAGCCTTCTGTGCATTGCTGGGTCAAATAAGAAGCCTTTGTCCACTCAGTCACCGCTTTGAATTCTTATGAGCTTTACCAGATAGAGAGTGCCCCAAAACATTTGTTGTTGCTGCTGTAAATGATTTTCTTGTTAAAAACTCAGAAAACTATACTTCCTTTGCCTAAATCAAAAGTTTAGTGTGTATTTAAGGCTAATGAAATGTTATTTTTTGTTTGTTTTTTCTCCTCAGTTGCCGCCAGACATGGGCTCCAAAGTTTGGGCAAAGTTGCTGTTAGTCGACGCATGCCCCCTCCAGCTAACCTGCCCAGCCTGAAAGCTGAGAACAAAGGCAACGATCCCAACGTCAGCATTGTACCCAAGGACGGCAGCGGATGGGCCTCCAGACAGGATCAACCAGGAGACGAACGGTAAAACTTCACCTTCTTAAATGATAGGTGTATTGCCTGTTGAAAGATCAGTTTTGGAAATTATAATCCTCTTGTTCCGAACACACTCCTTTAGATTCCTGTATTCCATTGACACTTCCCTTATGATTATAGGCAGCAAGAGACTCCTCCACCACAGCCCAAGCCAACGGTGCCCCAGACCTCTGATGCCCCTCTGGGAGGCAGCCGCTCCTGGGCCAACAGCAAACAGTCTGGGCAGCTGGACGGTAAGCCTTTTCTTCTGTAAGCCGTTGTTGGAGTGTTCTCAAAATACAGTGTACTCTGTGCACTGTAAATTCTTATGCAAGCTAATTTATATATCCGAATTATCAATAGAGTTTTAAACCGCTAAAGTCAAGTGCTTCAATGTCACTGTATGTACAGGAGCTCCTCGGATGAGCAGTCAGTTCCATCAGGAGTTTCCGAGTCTGCAGGCGGCGGGTGAGGTGGAGAAATCAGGTGACCAGGAAGATGAACCCTATGGACCGGGCCCCAGCCTCAGGCCTCAGAGTAAGCCCATTTTGTCTTTTAACTGTGTGAAGGCACTGAGTCAAGATGGACATGTTGACATACTTCTTGTGTGAGTTTGTCCGTTTAAGCGCAAGACTTGAAAGAGAACTCAGTATTTGTAGACTGTTAGATGAGTGCACAGAGGCAAATCTCACAGCGCGTGCCAGTTCTCATTCGCGTCTTCTGGCACTACATCCGGGTGATGACGGTGAAAATGACTGGTCATATTCGAACATACGGCAGCACTCGCATGCATTGAACAAAGTTCACAAAGAGGTGAAACAGTATTCTATTTTTATTTACCCGCCAAGGTTGTCGGTAGGTGAAGCAAGTTTACCCGCCAAAACTCAAAATCACCTGCATTTGGCTGGTGGCGGGTGCTAATTTCTGTCCCTGTCATAAACACACAGAAACTCAAAGGTCTTCATATCAATACGTCAAAATAAAAGTTGAGTTTAATATATTTCTGTCACAATTACTTTTTTAATGTTGCACAGTAGAATTTAATATAGAATGTAATATATGTATTTAATTTATACAGTGAAGTATATGCAGTGTTATTTAACATTTTATTACTTTATTTCTGTACCTGGAAACTATTAAACCTACCTACAAGCACTGTTTATTTCATATGTATCTGTTTTTGTGCATTTATGTTGACCTGCTGAATGTTTAGTGGATCCAGTCTATGTTCATTAGAAATTAATAGAAAATCCTATCGGTGCATCTCTAAAAATAATCTTCACCATGTGCATTTCCTCACTCTGTCTTCCTCACTCTGTCCTTTAATGTCCATTACCAACCAGATGTGGGTAGCTGGCGAGAAGGTGGAGGCAGGAACTTAAATGTTGCTCCCAGCTCCTCAGAGACTGAGAGTAAGCCCTTGGAGGAGTTGGGCGTGGGACGAGGCACACCATCTCCCTCTGGGGATTCTGATGAGGCAGGAAAACTCTCTGCCGTTGAGGGCAGAGAAAAGAGGGATGCAAGGGATAGGCTCCCACCTACTGCCCCTCAGCATAAACTGAACGGTGGCCAGCAACCACCGGGAGGGATATCATCTCAGTTCCATGCTGCCCAGTTCAGGAGCATGATGCCGCCATATGTGAGTGATTATTTAACCATTGTTTATAATTTATTCTGCCTTCTGAAATGTGGCATGCTGTTATATTTATCTGGCTGGTACTGATTTTTGTTAAGTGCTATTTTAATGTGTGAATCTTTTCAGATGTTCAATGCTTACCCCCGAGGACCCTTTCCTCCTGTACAAGGCAGCTTTAGATACCCTGGGCAACAGGAGATGTCTAAGTAAGTGGTCCTATAAGGTCTGAAACCAAACTTAACTGGCTTTAGATGGGGAACGTTTTTTTAAAAAGGAAGCAGTTGAATGACAATCTCAATTGAACAAGACAAGCAATTTGGCCTTTTTGGATGCTTCCAGGACATTATGAGCTTTGTAAAGTCTTGCTTATGTTTCTCTCTCTTCTCCTTTTAGGGGTCCACGGCCTGGAAGACCATTACAGCCTCCCTCTCAGCCATGGCTGCAGGATCCAGACAGGCCTTCAATTGTTAGTGCCACTGAATTAAAGGAGCTAGACAATCTGGACACTGATGCTGATGAGGGTTGGGCAGGTGAGAATGACTATTGGAGTGGTTTACCTCCTTTTTTTGTGTGTGGGTGTTCATGGTTTAGGGTTGGGTGGGGTGGGGTGGGGTGGGAATGTACAGTGCAACAGTAGAATTGTCATTAGTGGTTGCTATACCGTTTATATCATGACAGATATTCACATAGCTATCAGAACTTATAGTTTGTAGTTTTAGATGGTTTTAGTTTGTATTTCCTGTTGTACGTTTTTAACTCGTAATGCAAATCACCCATTGCTTTCACCAATGTCAGTACATGTCAGTGTTAGTAGTCTTTGATTAGGAAGGTCATGGGACCAAACCAGAAGTGCAAAGTTATTAAAGTTCTTAATTTCCTGGCTTATTAGTTATTGCACAGTTTATTTCATATGTAAACCATTGTCCATCAAGTCATAATTTTGTCTTATTTAGGTGCCCAGATGGAAGTTGACTATACTGAGAAACTGAACTTTAGTGATGACGAGGAGAACCATTCAGCTAAGGAAAAAGGCGATAGCTGGTAAGCACACATCTATGTTTTAAATAAAATTTGCCACACATATTTGGGCATGGTAAAAATTGGTTCTATAAAACTTTCTTGCTAAAACTCAGGGAGTGGATGGCTAAAGTTGATCGTATGCGGTCAAGAAACATTGATGTACAGGAGGGATGGAAAGAAGGAGCAGAGGAGAGGAGTGACGGCAAAAGTTCATGGCTGGACAGTGGAGATCCCAGGGCTCCCTCCCCTGGCAATATTGTCCATTATAGCAAGACGGACCCACAGGTATGACGTGCAATGGGATGGTAGTCTCTGATTTGAAATGAAGTTTGCTGAGAATTTGTTTTGCTATTATTGCTTCATTGTTTTTTGGTCTATAATTTCCAATAATATCTAATTGTGCAGGGACAAACTGTTGGACGTTCTGTGGGAAGTGGTGGCCTACGTGTTACAAAGCTGCCCACTACAGCACCCCCTGCTGGTGAGGAGGAAACGGAAGCATGGAGACAGAAACGGAAGAAGCAGTCAGAGCTCTCGGAAGCAGTGGAGCGTGCTCGCAGGCGGCGTGAGGAGGAGGAACGCCGCATGGAAGAACAGAGACTTGCTGCTTGCAAAGAGAAACTCAAACAACTGGAGGAGAAACGTCGACCTTCAACTACAGAAAGTACTAAACCAACTACGCAAGCTCCCGATGATCACCAGGAAGTGACTGAAACTGTGCCTAAACTAGCTGCTGAAACTCCATCCCCTCAGCCTCAACCACCACCAGCCCCTGCACAGCAACCCTGTCTTCCTATGCCAAACCATCAAAGGACAGAGCCCACTGTGGAGGAGGTGCCACAATTTGTTACTCGGCAACCTAGCCCTCCTGTTCATAGGACTGCCCCAGAACCTCAAAGCAAGGTTGATACTGCTGTAACTGAGGAGGTGCATAGACAGGTGGAGAGACAACCAATGAGAGACTACTTCAGTGCTGAGGAGCCCAGAGGTAAATGGATTTAAAACATCATGTGCTGTTGATGTGATTTTGTTGGTACAGTTCACCATCAGTATGAAAGTGGTGCATCCTAAATGGTGTTTGACATGCATTTTTGTATGCTCCTGTCACTGATTTTCGCATGGCTGTTTGTCTCCAAAATGTGTCCAGTACACATTCTATGCATGTATGGCAATGTTTTTGCAGAATATAAATGCAAATAGCTTTCTATTGTGGTAAAGTTTTGTTTTTAAATCTAAAGAGACAAGTAGTTTAATGAACATTGTCAAAATTGACCAGTCAGTGTAGGGTGTAAAATCTTATTCAGACAAAACAGTGTGGAACCTTAATTAAGCTCACCTGGTTTGATGCATGCAATAAATAAACTGGGATGGACTTTTTCTGTAGTGTAGCTCAAACAATGGAGCATGGCACTAGCAACGTCAAGGTCATTGGTTCAGTTCCCTGTAGCTTTGGATAAATTCATCTGCCTGATGTGTAAATGGTTATTCTAATGCAGTGTGCTATTTTTAGATTTAAAAAGATAAAACATTTGTGTTTCAGCTGAGGATCCTCAGTTGCCTTTGTCCCGACTGGATCATTCTGTTAGTGACGATACACCTCTTCCAACTCAACTGGAAAATGAGGGAGACTCCGGCACTGCTGTTCGCCCATCTGTCACCTCTGGATACTCAAAACAATTCCAGAAGTCTTTGCCACCCAGGTTCCTTAGACAACAGGTGCTTACACACTGTCCTGGCTTTGTGGCCTGCTTCCTTTTAAGCATCAATGTTAGTTTGAACCCTGTAAAAGATGAAATTGTACAGTATGTTAGTGTCACCTGTCAGATATTATTTTTGAGAACTGTATTTCTTTGTAGTAATTCCGACTTAAATGTAGTTAATACATATTTTTATTAAATTCTTTAGGAACAGCTTAAACAACAACAGTGGCAGCAACAACAACAGCAGCAGCAGCAGCAAGGTGGAGGCGGTCCGGTCTCTCCCTCTGGGGGTTCTGTTCCCCCTCAGCACAGATCCCTATACCAACCTCTTGGCCCCCACCACCAACACCTAGCCTCAATGGGCTTTGACCCACGCTGGCTTATGATGCAATCTTATATGGATCCTCGTATGATGTCTGGAAGGCCACCCATAGACATGCCTCCTATGCACCCTGGTATTTCTTGCAAAATTAAATGGTTTACTTCCCTAGTATCTTGCTTACAAACATAAACACTGTAAACCATTTATAAGATGCAGTAACACATTTTCTCTCTTGATATTTGATCTTGATCTTATGCGATTTCTGTTTTCTTTTAAAATACATCTCCAGTTTAAGATTTTGACAGTATTTCTGACCATTTAATTTGTTTTGGAGCATTCTATATGTGTTGTTGTTGTAACTTTATTTTTCTTCATCAGGGAGAATGCCCCCTAAGCAACTGGTACGACGAGAGCCTGCAGACAACAGCAGCTCTGGGTCAGACAGTTTTGATCATCTGACCCGACCAATCAGAGAACACGGAGTTCCCAGTGAGCCTCGAATGGTCTGGGGTTCTGACCCATATCCCCCAACAGAGCCCCTGCCTTCCTCTGCCACTGTTAAAGGACGAGAAGATAGCAAGGAGCCAAGGTTAGAGGCTATTGTTAAATATGAAATCTCTGAAAATATTACAGAGTTATATGTATTGCCCCCACTGTTTGAAATAACTTGGATCAACTTCTAAGATGATTGTTTTCCTCTTAGATTGGATGCTGGTCTAGAGCTAGATAGAGGTCTATCAGGGGTTTACCCTCAGGACCATAGCCCACTGGAGCTCCGGGGCAAGAGCGACTTTTTCAGGGATTCATCTGAAACCTTATCTGCTTTTAGTCGTATTACCGAAGATGTTCCAGGTCTCTTACAGACTGACAGAGCACCAGTCATCTCTTCCTTTGAACCTGAGGAGGTTAACCTTCCCAGTGCAGATGAGGTTGAAGCCATTGGACCGGCTGTATTGAAAAGGAGTATCTCTCAAGGCTCCAGTCACTCTTTGAAATTGGAAGAGCCCAGATTTGATGGACTTACCATAGCACAGAAAAACCTGGATTTATCTGATACTGTGGAAAGACCTGAGGACCCTAAGTCCAGAAAGGAGCCTTTTAGCCAAGGATCTGTGATCAACAACCGTTCTACCCCTCCTGTGGCTAATGATGGTATGCACAAAACCGAAAAGCTCATCTTACCTGCGCCCAGCAAGCAGAAGTCAGAAATGCGCTGGGGATCCCGTGGACCTGGATCCGGGAGGAGAGAGGGTCCCGGAGGTGAGCGGCCAGTCAGGAGATCTGGACCTATCAAGAAACCTGTACTGCGAGATATGAAGGAAGAGAGAGAACAGAGAAGGGAGAAAGAAGAGCAGCGAGGTGAGCGATCCAAAAAAGAGGGCTCTACTTCCAAAGGTGTTCCTCCAGCTGCTGTAGAAGCCTCTGATGGACTGAAGTCCTCTGGTGATGGGAAGAAAGTAATGGTAGAAACTGAAGTGGGCGTAGCGACTGGTGGAGCAAAATCCAGAGATCTTCAGACAACAGTAGGTTCTACAGTCTCAACTGCTGCTGAGGAAAAGCCAGAAATGCCTCCAACTAATGACAAACGTCCTGAACCTAAACTACCATCTCGCAAAGAGTCCAATCTCCCTCCCAGAGTTTATCGCAGAGATGAGAGGGACCGAGATAGAGAGAGAGAACGGGACAGAGATAGAGAGAGAGAACGGGACCGAGATAGGGACAGAGAAGCTGAGAGAGAGAAAGACTGGCCGTCTGATTACAAAGGCCGTGGTCGGGGAGAGTATTATTCCCGTGGCCGTAGTTACAGAGGTAGCTATGGTGGGAGGGGCCGAGGTAGCCGTGGCCGGAGTCGAGGGGACTACCCATACAGAGAGCCTCGGTCACGCCCGGACTTACCATTAACTGCTACAGGGACAGCTGGGTTCCGCTGCCGGGAAGAGAGTGAAACCCGTAGTGAGAGCTCAGACTTTGAAGTCTTGCCCAAGCGCAGGCGCAGACGAGGCTCGGACACAGATTCTGAAAGTGAAGGCAGAGAATCTGCCAGTGACACCGGAGCATCAGACCGTGAGCCCAGCGCCAAACCGAGCAGACCGCTTCGCCGTGAGCTGCCGGAATCACGACCTTCTAAATCTGCCTCTGGATTTGCAGCTGGACCTATTTCTGAAAAACCTGGGTCTCGGGATGAGGATGGGCGACCTAAACCAGGTTTTCTGTTAAAGGGTGAGGCTGCACGCCGGGGAAAGGGTGGCTTGCACAGCAGGCGAGGTGGCGGCAGGGAACGAGGTGGCCACAGATCTGCTCCTTTTCGTCGGGCTCCTGTCAAAGATGGTTCGCAGTGGCCCTCAAAGCCCATGGAGACCTTTCGGCCAGAGGAAGCTGAGACCACACGCACTGATAGCACACCCTCTGAACGACGGCACACCAAGTATGACAACAAGAAGATTGGAGAGGGTGGACCAAGCATAAGGGAGAGGCCACGGAGACCAAGGGCTGCCCGTCCTCCCAGACAGGACAAGCCACCGCGATTTCGGCGGCTTAAAGAACGTGAAGCAGCTGTTTATGCTGGTGAAGCTACTCCTGGTATGCCAATACCTACGTCTGTCTCCCCGACACTGTCTAAAGCTCATGGAACTCTGGTCACTTCACCTGAGGGAGGGGTTGATGCCACTAGAGCGCCTTCTCTCACTCCTGATGTTACTTCGCCTGAACTTCCTGTCACAGAGACAGTTGTTCCTGAAATGGGAGCCTCTACTGTAGTTGCTGCTGGCAGCAAATCACCTGACTTGTCCAATCAGAACTCTTCTGACCAGGCCAATGAGGAGTGGGAGACTGCCTCTGAGAGTAGTGACTTCAATGAACGGAGAGAGCGAGAAGACAAGAAGCAACTTGAAGCAGCCATGACTGCTACCGCTTCCTCCTCATCTGTGCCTACACAGATATCTGGAGGACAGAGCAAAGCCCCCACAGAAAGTGTGGCAATCCAAAAACAGGAGTTGGCTTCGGCAGCCAAGAGGAGCTTCTCCAGCCAGCGGCCTGTGGATCGACAGAACCGCCGGGGAAATAGTGGGCCTAAAACAGGTCGAGGCTACCCTGGAGGCAAGAGCGAGAGAAGGGGAGGATCTGGAGCTAAATCGGGGCGTAGAGGGTGAGTCCTGAACTGTGTTGTCCCAGGAAGTAGAGAGTGAGTTTTGATATCGGTTTTGCTTTTAAAGCAAGCACCAGTATTACTTTGCTTGTAATTCAAATCCTGTCCCTGGCCGGCCACTGTGCTGTAGAGTTTAGCACCAACCCTAAATTAAACATCTGAACCAGCTAATCAAGTCTTCAGTATTGCATGAAACATGGTTTGTTGAGGCTAGTTGGAGCTAAACTCTGCAGTATCTTGACCCTTCATGAGTAGGATTGACACCCCTGCATTAAATTAAGAATTATTTTAGAACACAACTCGTTATGCCTAATGTAGATCCAAGACTTCTGATGACACAATGGCTTTATATGATGAACAGATTTACAACGACACGAAATTGTGAAATTTGTGTCGGTCCCCAGTCTGTGTTCTTGTCAAGCATCAGAATGCTTTGTTTACATGTTAAGGTCACAATTTTTTTTCCTGGGGTAGGGTGCTCCCAGAACCCCCTATAACAATTACATTTTTTTGGACATCATTTTGCCTGTTGTGAGTTTGCAGTTCTGAATACAGTTCTTTCGTGGCTTTCTGCTTTTATTAAAGCATTATTAGTAACAACTTATTTGATTCTGCCTTACTCTGTTTTTCTGATGAGCTAATATTTTTTCTGTTCCCTACAGTGCTGCACAGAATGCAGACTCTGCTCAGGCTGCTACTGGTCAAAAAGCTGGAAAAGAACAAGCAACCAGCCGCCGGAAAGACGAAGCAAAGCAAGCTGTCAAAAAACCCAAAGAGAAAGAAAATGCTTTGTCTCAGTTCGATCTCAACAATTATGCCAGTGAGTGATCAAGTCTTTTGTCTATATTGCAGTTGTTGCAACCTTTAATTTATAGACAATTTTTTTTTCAATTAACTCTAACCCTGGCTTTTTTAGCTGATTTGTTTCAAGCAAGTACTTATTTGTAATTTTATTATTATTATAGTATTATTGTATGACTAAGTCTTAATATTTGTAAACTGAATAAAATAGTTTGAAACTCCTTTCTTGTCTTCCACAGGTGTAGTAATCATTGATGACCACCCAGAAGTCACGACACTGGAGGACCCACAGTCAAACACGAATGATGATGGGTTCACAGAGGTTGTTTCACGGAAACAGCAGAAACGTTTGCAGGATGAGGAACGGAGGAAGAAAGAAGAGCAGACTGCACAGGTGAGGAAAGGAAGGAAACTCAATCCTTTTATTGTTTTATTCATTTAGTGCAATGTATTGGGCAGTTGGTTCACTGCCATGGTGCAATGTATAATTGGTGCACTGTTAATTTATAATTTACTGTTAATACATCCAGTCTCATCCAATGTCTTCTATGTCTGTCCAAATGCTGTGCAGAACTGGAGTAAAAAGGGCTCTGGGGAGAAGGGCAGGGGAGGAGGTGGTTCTAAACTTCCTCCGCGGTTTGCCAAAAAGCAGCAACAGCAGCAAGGAATGGCAGCAGGGCAGCAGCAGCAGCAGCCATCAGCCCCAGCTCCACAGACCCAGTCTGTCCTGCAGCAGCCTCAACCACAGCCAGCTATCTCTGTGTCACAGCACAACCTGCCCGTCTCTAACCAGAGCACTAGCTCGCCCCAGCCTCTTGAGGGTGCTGTAGCACCTCTGGCTCCTGTACCTGTAGACTTCTCTGCCAAGAGTCAGACACACAATACCCTGGGTACTGAACTGTGGGAGAACAAGGTGGCTGGCTCCACCGTTCTCTCTGATGTAAAGAAACGTAGGTGTCTCAACTTAAAGCCATGTTTACTTTCACCACATATGGTATTTACTAATGTTTACTTAAGTACTTTCTTGAAAAACTAAGAAATTAAAACCGGTGTGTTTTTCTTTGATTGAATTAACAACAGTTCTTTATCTGATGGTTTTCCCATTTCTCTTTCTTTTGTAGTTGGGCCTATCAGCCCTCCACAGCCTCCCTCTGTCAGTGCCTGGAACAAACCCCTCACTTCATTTACTGGGACCGTTACACCTGAGGTGTGAGATGGATATCTGAATATTTTAAGAATGTATCAATTATCTTTTCCACCATATTGATATTGTAACAGGCTGACCAACACTATTTTAATTATTCTGAACTTTATGTGCTGATAATTAATTGTGTGTATTTTAGGGTGTGAAAGCGGGCACAGACACTGGGGTTGAGCTGGGTATGGACAGCATCCAGTTTGGTGCCCCCTCTTCAGCAGGCAGCACTGACAGTGATGGAGTGCCCACCCTGCTAGAGAAAACCTCTGATAATAAACTACCTGAACCCAAAGAGCAGAGACAGAAACAGCCCCGTGCTGGACCTGTCAAACCTCAGAAGGTAGTCTCTGCCTTTGTCTAGAAGGACCTTTATATACAACATCAGAGCACAGCATATTTCCAAGTCAAACAGAATATTTGTATATTTGCGAGATCTGTTGAACAGGACATTTATAATGGATAAACATCCATTGAAACGTTCATGAAAATTGGCATGTGAAGTTTACTGTTGTTAAAAAAGGGTGTCATACCAAATAGTAAAAGAAAATTGATATGCAAAATAGCTTTTCATTAGTGTGTCCCAGACTTTTGTATATATAGGTGAATAATGAACATCATTTAAAAATCATATTTTCCTCTACAGTTACCTGACATCCCTCCTCCAGAGCACAAGGAATATAAACCTGGACCTATTGGTAAAGAGCGTTCGCTCAAGAACCGCAAGGCTGCCAAAGATGTGCGTCAGTCCGATGGAGAGGGCCTGGATAAAAGTGGAACAGGAGGCAGCCGAGACAGAGACTCCAGTTCACCTACTAAAGACAAAGTTCCTGAGCTGGGTGGAGACATTGAGGGCATGATCACTGCTCCGTCAGCAGAATACTCCAGCAGCTCTAAGGTGAAATATAATATGCTTCCTCGATCCTTTAATTTATACATTACTGTCAATTATGATCAATTTAATGCATTCTTTCTGAATAAAAATATACATTTTTAAAACTCGCTGAACGTTTGAACTGTAAAGACCATTGTTACAAAATATTTATTTCAAATGAATGCTCTTCTTTTGAACAATATTCAAAGAATCCTGGGGAAAAAAAGTTTTCACAAAAATATTAAGCAGCACAACTGTTTTCAACATTGCTGCTCAAGAAACATTTATTTTTATGAAATCACATAAACTGTTATTTTAAATTGTGTATTATATTTTTTTCTTCAGTTATTCAGTGATTTTATAACACCATTACATTTTAACAATATTACATTTTTTGTATTAAATAAATTTAGCCTTGGTGAATTTTTCCAAGCACACCATTTTGAATAGTAGTGTATATTTTATAGAAAAAATCTTTTTTTTTTCACTCTCTCGCGCTCTCTCTCTGACATTGTTTTTTGTTTTGCAGGAATCTGTTACTGACTACACAATTCCGTCGTCCTCTTTAGCTGATAATGTTCCTAATGCAGGGACCAAGATGGAGGAGAGCCTTGTGACCCCTGTTAGTGTTTTAGTGCTTTAATCAATCTGTGTTGTGGTTTTTCTGTGTTCTGATCACTTTCTTGGTTGTTGGTTCAGGTTGCTCTCCCGCACCCGTTACCTATTCAGCGAAGAGAAGCCCTGCAGCAGAGCTCCAGCCTTGCCACTGTCTCACCTGCTACCGTAGACCTCACACTCAAAGTAAGAGATGCACTGAATAATTAATTTGCTAATTGGAATTTTGCTACCAAAAGCATCTTGTAAAGCTGCATCAATGTTTTCCTGCAGATGGAATCTGCACGCAAGGCTTGGGAGAACTCGCCTAGTCTGGGGGAAAAGAGCTCTCCTGTCACCTCCTCTGCTTCCCCCATCACCAGTGGAGGAGGAGCAGGTGGTGCCTCCTTCAACTCCTTCTCCAGTGCTTCAGTGCCTCAGATACCTGTGGCCTCGGTCACCCCCAGCACCTCGCTGTCCGGTAGGATTTCACACTTTATGCTTTGATCCTTTCATGGGGTGTGCTGGTAAAAGCGTTTAAAAAAAAAAACATTGGCAGAGTTTTAATATTGGTCCTCTGTTACACAGGATCCGCAACTTACACAACGTCCTCTCTAAGCACGAAGAGCACATCAGCCTCTGACCCTCCCAACATCTGTAAAGTAAAGCCCCAGCAGCTGCAGAGTTCAGGAATGTCCAGCACTAACTTTTCCCAGCTGGGATGTGCGCCTTCTCTGTTACCGCAGCAACAGACCCCACAGGTGTTCGTATCCCAGTCTGCAGCAGGTATTTTTAGTTAGTATCATAACACCCTCAAGCAGCTAATATAAATACTTTTGTTTTATTATTCTTCTGCATTTTGAATATTGTGTTTTGAAATGCTTCTCATCTAATTTAATACACTATTGTTTAAAGGTTTGGGGTTGGTAAAACTTAAGATCTTTTATTCTCACATTTCTTATCAGTTTTGAAAACCGTTGTGCTGCAAAATGTTGTTTAATAGAAATTTCAAAAGAACAGCATTTATTTGAAGTAGGACATGTTTATAACATTATAAATGTCTTTATTGTCACTAACAAATATTGTCCATCCATTTATAATTTATTTAAAAAATACTGACCCCAAAGTTTTGAACAGTAGTCTCTATTTAATAATTTAGAATTTATATGGCATTTCTGTATTTTATATCTCCATGCAAGTCTTTTGAATAAGTGATCAACTCTTGTTTCTAATCGTATAGGTTCTGCAGCCCAAATCCCAGCCTTCTACATGGACACCAGCCACTTATTCAGTGCGCCCCACCCTCGCTTGGCTCCTCCCACTTTAGCCCAGCAGCAAGGCTTTCAGCCTGGACTCTCACAGGTACCACCCATCACCAATGTCCCCCTCCAGCAGGTTCAGCCTGTCAAGTCATTATCTTGGAATAATGTTTCCCAATAGTCTTATTTTTCTGAAGTTTATCATTTATTCCCTTTAGCCCACAGCGGTGCAGCAGATCCCCATCCCTATCTACGCTCCTCTGCAGGGGCAGCACCAGCACCAGCACCAGCATCAGCATCAGCATCAGCACCAGGCCCAGATGAGCCTTAACACTGGACCTCCTGTGTCGCAACCTCAAGATCTCTTCAGCTCCTCTTTACAGACCTACAGGTACAGTAGACTGCTTTTAACTCTCCAACTTCCAACTATTTTATATGTAATATTTAAATATGTTTATCATAAGCTCTTTTCCCTTCACAGGTCTCAGCAGGCATTCATGCAAAACAGTCTCTCCCAGACATCTCCCATGATGCTGTCTGGGACGCCACTGCACAGTTACCCTGGAGTGCAGCCCCCAGATTTGGGCAAGCCTCAGTCTAACCTGGCCTTTCAGCAGACCTCAAACACCCAACACATCCCCATCCTGTTTGAGCCCCAACTGAATCAGCCGTCTGGCATGGGAGGATCGCAGCTGATAGACACGCACCTACTGCAGGTCAGAATTTATTCTGGCTGCTCGTGGCCTATTATATTTGGCTCTTTCCCACCTTTTCAACCTGCCATGACCTTGGTTTTTTTGTGTGTGTGATGATCTGCAGCGTCAGGGAATGAGTCAGCACTCAAACCTGTACTCTGGACAAGTTCAGCAGCAGAGCAGCTACTACAGTTCAACACAAAGTCCCAGCTCTGGCCTACAGCAGGTGACAGTTCCTGTGCCAGGTTCACAGTTGTCTTTGCCCAACTTCGGCTCTGGTGGTGGTCAGCCGCTCTTGGCTTTGCCTCAGTCCCTTCCTCCGACTCCTCCCCAAGCCCCACCCCCCAGCCTCAACCGCCAGCCCCCCAGCAATCAGACCTACCGTGGCCTTATTGGCCAGACTACACACAGTATGATGCAGCCTTCCAACAAGGTTTGTGCACAAATGCACATACACTAGCCATGATGTTTGATTTTTGTTCATTTTAATTATGATGTTGCTTTTATTATTTTCTGTTTATATATTTCTTACATGAATGCTAAATTTACTTGCAATAATCAAGTTAATAACAGACCAGGCTATTTACTCATATTTGCTGCATTGTATATTCATTCCTGTACACTTGGTAAAATTCAATATTCTGACAATAAAATTGTCTTTTACATGACTTTTTTTGAATGCAAGTTTTTATTTGTGGGGGAGTTGGGGGGGTTATATGACTGTATATTAGAAGGGAGCATACTGCACCTGTATGATGCTCAATGGGGTTACCATGGAAACATCTATTTCTACTGTTCCAAAAGCACCACCTATTTTCAGAAAGTAAATTTGTTCAGACCAATTATATAATAAACATTATTTTTAAGCTGAAATATGGGTATACTCATTTTTACACAACTTATGTTTGTCAACCATGTGAACTGTAATGTTGAGATTGTTTAGGACACCACAACTAGCAACCAGCATTGATGTTTTTGAGATGTTGCTCTATTCTAATATCATAATTGCAGGTAAGCCATTACTGTTTCACACATGGGGCATATTAATACATGCATCCTTTTTATCTTCTGTAGATGTGCGAGATGGATCTGAAGCTCTTCAGCAGTGGAATGGATATGAAGCCTGGAACGCCACCTGTCAGTGCCAGAAGCACTACCCCCACGTCTAGCCCTTATAGGTGTGTTTGTGTGCATGCAAAGCCATCCAGCTTAAGGCCCAGACACACCAAACCAACATCAAAAAATGAGTGGCAACACAAGCTGACTGGTGTTGCTTTTTTCTCTCTTATGCTCTCAATGGCTGCATTTATTTGATTAAAAAAAAAAAATATATATATATATATATATATATATATATATATATATATATAATATATTAGGGCCGGGACTTTAACGCGTTAATTAAGATTAATTAATTACGTGACTTTAACGCGTTAATTAATTACGCAAAAAAAAAAAAAAAATTAACCACACTTATTTTTGCACCGCGGAACGTTTTTCAATGAATGAGTTTCGAAGGACCGATTATAGTGGAACACCAACTAGCGCTCGCTCCGGAGTCACGACAACAACAAACCATGGGTGCGTCTCAATCAGCTCCCTAGTTCAGTAGTCAGGGCACTGATCAGGGAGTCAGCCCATTGACTTATGTCCTGATCAGTGCCCTGACTAGTGAACTAGGGAGCTGATTGAGACGCAGGGCATGAGTGAACATGAACGAAGAAGCTGATGAGACTGCCCCGTGGATGGGAAATTTTGTTTTAAAAAACCAAAGAATGGAAGCCTCGTCAAGAGCATGGTTGTGTGCAAGCTATAAAACAAGGAATTTGCGTATCACCGCAGCACATCGAGCCTCAAATATGCTTTTGCTAAACTTAATGGCAAACATTGCGCTGGTCTGCTGGACTGAAATAAATAAACAATATTTTGTTGATTAAGCTTATGTATTCAGTCATTATTCAATGGTATACTAAAAATACATGTGAAAAATTACTTCTCATTGTTCTCAGGTCAAATATTTATATGCAATTAAAATGCGATTAATTTCGATTAATTAATTACAAAGCCTCTAATTAGATTAATTTTTTTAATCGAGTCCCGGCCCTAATATATTTATATAATATATATATTAAGTAATAATGTGAAATTTTACATTGCTAAGAGCCGTTATTGAGCACTAGTAATTGATTACAATTTATATGCTGATTTAGTGCTCAGTTATCATATTTCTCAATATTACTGTTTTAACTGTATTTTGATCAAATTCAGTATTATTGAGCATAAACTTTTGACCTGTAGAGTACAAACCTTAAACAAAGTGCTTGCTGTTTTCCCCCTTAACCTCATTTCTTGCTTGCTTTAGTCACTTCAGTTTTTCTTCACTTTGATTGGCTGTTAGTGAACCAACCCCTGAGATTTCTCTGCTGGCCAATTCAACATGATCAATTGGCCGAAGAGCCACTGACCGGCTCTGACTAGTGTCAATGATGTAGAACATACCCTGAGCAAAATCTAGACCAACAGACAGATGCTCAATTACAGCTCATTGGCTGACAAATAACCTTTAGGTTTTGTGTGTCTTGGCTTTTTTGTGCACTGGATGCATATCCATTATCAGTTGTAGACATATTTTGTATGTTTTTTTGAAAGCTTCTTTGTTCTCAGGGCAAGCTCCACAAGCCCCAGTAGTCAGTCTAGCAAGATGAACAGCATGCTGTATCCCAAGCAGTTCCAGTCAGGATCTGCGGGAATGCGCATTGCCCAGCATTTTCCTGGACAGTTCAACCCACAGGTCAATTACTACAGACAGACACAAAGAATGTTTTTGGAAATCTTAATTCAGTCACATTTCTATTAAGAATATTAACAGCGTTTCCCATCTTTATGCATACAGATGTTGTCTCAGGCCAACATGGTGTCTCCATTGGTGCGTCCAACCCACACAAACTCCTTTCCTGGAGGGGTGCAGCGTTCACCTATGGGTCCACCCATGTCCCCTAACCTGAGCGGGGGTCTGATGCCCCATCCCCGACCCCAGCACCCTCCACGTGGACCTTCTGGTCCCCCGCTCGCAGCCCGCGGAACACAGGCTGCCCTAAAAGCAGAACAGGACCTTAAGGTAACTGTTGTGAATAAATCAAAACCACGCTTTTACTTAAAAAATTTGTAATGTTGACTTTATGGCATTGGTTCTCAACCAGGGGTCCTCAAGATGACTTAAAATTATTTAAAATACGCAAAAACAACAAAACAAATCTTTTAATTTACCCTTTTTTGTTTTTGTCTTTTGAAGCATGGGATTTTAAACCTGGATATAAGGGTAGCCTAATTTCATGTAAATTAATCAAAAAAATATTCCATCCCATAATATTCTCAACTAATGCTGTAAATTATACAGGGAAGCCCTTTTAGTTGGAGCATTACAAACAGCACTGAACAAATGCATGCATAACACAATTTTGCATCAATAAAGTGGTCTGAGTGCAAAAAATAGTGCACTGTGACCAAAGTTTTTTTTTTTTTTTTTAGATAAACGCATAGCATAAAAATAATTCTAACAAATGAAAGAGTACAGCAACCTGAATTTAAAAAAATGCTTTGTTACTTCAGTGTAGCTTAGTAATGCCATCTTTTTATTTAACAACAGTCATATTGTAATATATTAGATTGTAATATTAACAATAAAATAAATGTATGAAGTCTAATGTATAAGCACAAATGTAGCTGGAGTCAGATCTTATTCATCATGAGAGCGAGGAGCTGACTGACAAGATGGTCATGGAAGCTTTGGTTTCAAAACTACAACGAAAAACTCACTTAAACAGGCGCTTTTACATTTAGTGTTTTTCATTAAGAATAATTGGCCCGCAGTTCAAGCGACCTGCTAATTCTAAACCAAAAGTAAAATGTTCGCAGCCACACTGTCATTCACGGTGTGTCCCCACTGGCACGTTTTCAGTTGATAGGAATTAATTGAAAACGCTCGCTTTGCTCCACATCATTATGAATGCCGAGCGGCCCATTCGCATCTTACTTTCGGTTTAGAATTATCGATTTAAAAGCCCCTGATAGTGATTCTGGTATTACCAGGGTTGGCACGTGTCAATTTAACCGGTGGGAAAATGTCCTTACTCAGGGTCCCCGCGGAGTCTTAAAAAGTCTTAAAAAGTATTAAATTTCAGAATCAAAATATAAGGCCTTAAAAAGTCTTAAATTCGCGGAAGCATTGCGTTCTAGGTCTTAAATCATGTTAAACAGGTCTTAATTTTCCTACGTCCATGTAACGCTACCTCATTGAAACGCTCTCACGTCCCGCAGCACGCGAGCATGTGTGTGTGTGTTTGTTCCGTGGTGTTTGTAGTTCTTTCTTTCGCTAGACCAACTATTGTTCGCTCTATTACAACTACAAATTAGGCAAGCATGCCACGTGTATTGCTGCCAATCAGCTTTCGTGTTATTGGCACGAGCCTCTTTCTGATCGTACCCCACAGACGCATAAAACGGATTTTATTCTTCAGCTGAGTCTGACGGTTCTTGCAGTTCCGCGATCGTGAACGTGAAGGCGAATCTTTCTCACCATCTTGCATAATGACCAAATAAAAGTATAATATACCCGATTGCACTAAATAGAGTTAATAACAGTGATGCAAACGCCGAACTCCGATGTCAGACTGTAACGTTATGTGTTTGCTGCCTGTCAGCGCTCGCGCGAGTGTATTGAATGTGTTATTTTTAGGCTCATTAGCCTAACGTTACTCTTGAACGATCAAATGTACACATTATGCATATGTCTATATCCTGATTTGAGTTAAAAAGTTTGGGAACTGTCAGTAAGTACTGGATCTGGGCATTAAAGCTCTCAAAGTGAAAGCAAACTAATATAGCTTAACAACAACACAGACGGGGAAACAGCACTTACACTTAAAGGAACACTCCAACTGTTTTAGAAATCGGGCTTATTCTACTTTGCTACATTTAGATATGTGGGGAAATGAATTTTAAGCTAAGCTAGCGGCGACCCTGCCAAACTAAAACAATGCATGCACTGAGACAAATGCATTTGCCGACATATCTAAATGGGGTTTATCCAAAAGAAGTTGAATAAGCCCTTTTTCTAAAAACAGTGGAGTGTATGCATCTTTATATGCACTTTGTATGCATCTTTATGTTGTATTTATTTTTCCTATTGTCATTTGTTTATAAGTATATATTTTATTACTGACCGATTACTTGATTACGTAATTACTTAATAACGTTTTACTTATATTAAGCAATTGCTTATTGCTCTGGTTGGTCATATTTCCCACCCCAAGCGATCGTGTTATTAAAGATAGATAGTGCACTACTGGACCAGCCTTTATTGTTTTTGTAATATGCCTACCAAACAAGATTCATGCATTTTGTTAGTTTTATTGCCATGTGTGATCATTGTGCATCTAACATAATAATATGGTTAATGTTGCATCCTAATTATGAAAAAATAAAAATGTATGAAAGTGACCACCACAAAAAAAAAATATATATATATATATATTAGGGCTGGGTATCGATTCCAGATTCGATTCGATGTTCAGATTCGATTCGATTTTGATTCACAAGTCCTCAAATCGATTCAATTTCGATTCAATTCGATTTTCGATTCAACTCAAATGAATATAGATTTAATACAAATACTGTAGGTATTTATAAAAAAGAACAGTGAACATAAATGTGTAATTAAAAAGAAATGAAGAGCCACAATCATGTATGTTAAACTTTTTATTTTAGGTACACCTGAGTACATTAAAACAGAACGCATCTCTATATTTCAAATCCATACAATTGTTAAATACAATTTTGATGCAACTTTATTTAAAAAAAAAATTATCTGAGAAGTATTTTATGGATGTTTTGATATATTTATTCTAAAACATGAAAAGCTAGGATATTGGATGTTTTTTTATAGCAATTTTCAGTACACGACAAGCTTTTCTTGCAATTTTGCTGCTCATGTGTGCAAATTTACTTTTCATACATGAGAAATGCGTTCATCATTTTTTTAGTCTATGGGTGAGTAGTTGTCGTGGTAACGGACAACAATACCTTAACTGACTTAAGTTGACTGTGGACTAACTATTATTAGAGGAAATCTGTTTATAATATAAGCTATTAGGGTTTGAATCATTATAATTTGAATATGTCTATAATGGCTAACGTACATGCTTAAGTGACTGCTCAAGTTTGATCCTAATGCAAGGCAAGCATTCGCGTGTATGTAATTATTTTTAGCAGTTGTGTGCTCGGCTGTGTGTGTGTTGTCACATCAAATGGTTCCGCATATTTTTAGTATTACTACAGTATTTCACCTCAGCATTATAAAAGGCGACAATGCACCGGAAGCTGCCATTTAAACACTGAATGGATAAATGATGTGCGCCTCTTGCTCCTTTGTAAGATCGCGCAAGGCAAATGGGTGACATCTAGTGGAGAAGACTAGTAATTAGATTTACGTTAAGCTTATGTTCAATGTTAGCGGAAATAAATATTTTAAAAAATCGATTCATGGCCTTTGAGAAATGATTCTGAATCGACCAGATTTTAAAAACCGATTAATCGCAAAATCGATTTTTTTTTTTTTGCCCAGCCCTAATATATATATATATGCTAATCCTGGTGGGATTGAGCTATGAATAATAAGTTCACTAATACTTTGTTCAATTTAAAATAAATTAAATAATATAAGTTTAGGTAATTGAGTGATTCTGGATTTCTTATGCATGTTTTTTTTTATTGCGCAATATAGGTCTTAAATTTTATTCATAATGGTCTTAAAAAGGTCTTAAAAAGTCTTAAATTTGACTTGGTAAAACCTGCAGATACCCTGTTACTGTCCCATCCCTAGCTTTTACACAGAACGTCTCCTTCAGTGATTGATTTCCATGTAGCTGTAATCAGTTAGGTTTTTATTAGTGAAATAGTAAAGTTAATATCATTTAGGGAGTTTTAAACAAGTCAATCTTACTAAAAGATGCATACAGTGGGCATGCTAGAGCATTCTTGAACCGGTGAGTGAACGGCACTATGAATGTGAATTTGAGACTAATAATGAGCATAGATGACAAAGAGAATTCAATTCAGAGGTTTTATTTCCAATTCATGTTTTATTTAATGTAAAATGATGTCTTTATTGTGACATGACTTGATGCATAACGTGACTTTCTCCCTTTTTTGGCACCAAGTTTAAACTATATATCAAGCATGTCACAGCTCATTTGTCCATTATATTAAGTAAAACTTAATAAGGGAGGTAATTTCATATTTTAATAGGTGAAACAAAACCGATACCTGATTATGGGAAAATTTAAATGTCAGGAAAAATATTGGTAAAACCAATTATCGGAATACTGTTGTGGACAACTGGGGTCTTTGTAGTCACAAAAGGTTGAAAACCACTGCTTTAGAGGGTGTATATGAGGGCACTTTCTATATTGGCTTTAAATGTTGATCTCTCACTCTTACTCAGGCTAAACAGAGAGCTGAGGTATTGCAGTCTACACACAAGTTCTTCTCTGAGCAACAACAACTCAAAGCTCCAGTAAGCAAGCCCACCCGCATGGAAGGTGTAGGCAAACCCACCGACAGCATCTCTTCAAATCACCAGGGGATGCCATCCGACCGTGCAGAGTCTGACAAACCTGCACCACTAGCAACAACCAAACCCATCCGGACGGGTCCGATCAAACCGCAGGCTATCAAACCAGAGGAGAGCAAATAGTCGTTATTGCTTCAGAAAGAGCACATGGATGGATGGAAGAATGGACTGAGAGGCCAGAGGCTTGAGGGAGGGGAGAGGGGTGACGTCCTACAGCACCTGAAAGTAGCAGAGAAGTGTAGGGAAGTTGAGTGATGGAAGTTAATTTTACGAGGTGATGTGCATTTCTCACATTCACTGTGCCCTTTTTCCTCATCCTTTTATCAGTCCATCCATTCTCTCTGCTGTGGTTTGCATTACAGATAAAGCGCCCCTCCATTGTGTGAACTGTACATCCCCAGTGAACAATGAAGGTAGACATCAACAAAAGTTACACTTGCTGCTGAGAATGCCATTTTAAATAGAAATATGATTTACTTTTCACTTTCACATTTCCTCATGTAAAGAAACATGTTTTAGGAAGGCAGATATCTTTTTTTTTTTTATGATTGAAGATGTTTTTCCCACTTTTTGTTGTTCCTGATGTCGAACAACAATGCTGGGGGCTATGGCGATTTAAAGATACAATTAAATGTCTGCACACACTCGCATATAATTATAGCGTGTGCATACACCTCTCAACATTATCTGTACACTTACTTTCACTTCAACCATGTGTATTGGCCTTTACAATACATAGAACATCATTTCAGCAGATTAGGAATTGATTACCGACGTGTCTGATTAATTCATCGATTGCAGTCTCCACTGTGAGCCTTCCCTCTTGCCTTCTCTGTCAATAGTCTATGCCTGCAAGAATTGAAGATTGTGTGTGCGCGAAATAACCTTGAATCTTTAGCCAAAGGTTAGACATCAAGAGACCTGAATCCTTTTAGATGAAAATATGATTTTGACAAAGACTGCTCAGCTTGGTCAACAGATAGTAGAATTATGATGGAATATTTTCTTTTTTGTAAACGGTTCCTCCAGATCAGGCCTATGTTTGATATGTCCTAAGCTTAAGCCCCTCCCCTTTTCTGTGACAAGTACAGATGTAGACACGCCCACTTCTAGAACTCCACTCTTTCACCTTCCATCCTCTCCACACAGCTCCCAACCATGCTGCTGACCAACTCTGACTCTCCTGACCAATCACTGCAGAGGAGGGGCGGGGTTTGGGTTGGGGTGAGTGGTCAAGCAATTTAGGTTCAATGCTAAAGAGCTGCAGGTTTAGAAAGAGGAATGTTGACCATAAAGCAGCCAAACTTGATGGGGGGGTTTGGGGTAGGAGTAATGCAAGTCTTGAACAGAGGTTGCCAGATGTTTTGGACTACTCTTATGGTGACCGCAGACCTAATACAAGGTCTTTCTCCAAACCGCTCCTCTAGGGTTGCTATTGGAAAGAAGGGGCATACAGTTGAACAAGGGTTTAGTATGCCCCCCCCCCCCATTTCTTGTTTGTTTAGTAAGTATGAGAAACTACAAACAGAAGGGGAGGAGAGGGAATTGATTTGTTTTTTTTCATTTTTTTCATTTTTGATTTCTGTTTTGTTTTACTTGTACAGGGGTTCAATCGCTGTATTAAAATATGTAAGGTCTTATTTACATTCTCCTGGTTTGGTTACAGAAACTAATAAAATAATATGCTGTAAAAAATGAACTGTGGTCATGTGTTTTTTGGTTTTGAGGTGCTGAATTCATTAAGATGCATGCAAAAAAAGACAACACTAAATTAGAGACGCACACAGATGAACTTTTTTCATCTTTATTCTCATAAGTTAATATACTTAGAGCCACAAGATCCCAATCTTAACATCTCAAGCAGCACAGAGTCTTGAGGCAAATTCATAGGAGAGTAAGGAAAACATTCATCATATACAGAGTAAGGATAGTAGGCTACGACTGCTTGAGGATTAGAGCATGTACACAAGCAAGGGTTTTGTTACGGTTTTTAAAGTTGCAAACCTCTGTACAATCTTTCAGTCAAGAGGCAGGCTTACTGTAATTAATTGTATGCCATTTATATTTCCCCCCTTCCTTGAATTTATTCAGTGCCGTAAACACAAAAAGACAAGACATTACTTACAAAGGTAGAAAAATAATTTCTCTATTAACATGTTAAGTGGACAACATCACTGAGGACTTAAATGTGGCCTCAATTTATTTAAAAAAAAACTGATATCATGATACATGATTAGATATTTATCCATATGGGAACTTGTTGGTCAAAGGAACTTTTTAGCAATTTGTTTTGTTAAATGTAGTCACTGGTGTGCTTTATTTTAATCTTTAATTGATGTCTTAATTTTCCTGATTTAAGCACAAACAATTGTATGTTTTTTGGTATTCATTATATATAATGTGGTGCTATGTCACCAGCATAATTATGGTTGACTAATATCAGTAAATCCAACTAGCTGTCCCACTGGATGTTAAAATATTAAAAGCATTACAAAATGCGTCTATAAGCTGGGGTGATATGGAAATTTACGCTGATGGCGCCGCTTTACTCTTGTTTGCCAAGTCTCACTTTATAAGATACGATATAATAGTTATCCCAGGCATTTAGCTTTCTCTGCACTGGGTTGTAGTCTACCATGCTGTTGTAGCGATAACGGTTTTTGAATGGCACTGAGATCTGTTTACCCTGGCTGGTTGCGGTGTCATACATGTAATTTACGGTGGTGTTTGGTGAGGAGTAACTAGCAACCGTGTACAGCTTGCCACATATCATGAAAGCATTAGCCACAGAAGTCTTCCGGATTTTAGTCTCCCAGGTGCCCTTCACCTCCAAGTTGTGAGGGTCCAGCTGGGAGATCACGATAGCGCCCTTGGCTTTGTTGGTGCTGTATATGGCCCATAGACCATTCTCATCTACTGCCAGGTCGATGTCTGTGTAACCACCCCAGGAGTAGGGGAATATACCGTGGAAGCCCGCATGGGGAAGATCACGGCGGGCAGCAATGCTCTCGGACAGTAGATCGTATCTTAGAAGGGTGCGACTGAGCCTCCGTTGGTAGTACAAGGAGCCTCTGTACATGGTGGCACCTGTGCTCTCCACGGATTCTGGCAAGAGGAGGACTTTGGTAGGAAACCCACGTGACAGCTGATCCATGTTTTCATACCCGAAGAGTTGACGCACATCAGAGCCTACGGCATCGATGCGCCATACCATCTCTGGACCATAAGGTTCCTTAGCTTCTGGGTCTTGCATCCAGACACCGTATTTACCTGCAATACTGTCAGCCTTACGGTGCATCTCAGGATCTTCTACCCACACCAGATCACCGCAGCCTGAAAGAAATCAAGAGATTGGACACTTGTTGGAAACAACAGATTGCCGATGACAGGTTGAAAGGAGATGCCTTTAAAAAGAAATCTGCAAAAGGTGGAAGACAGGACAACTTGTCCTACCATTCCTGCTAGTGTAAAAGATTGGAAGCATACTTAACCTTTCCTAAAATACCCTGTAAGAGAGAGGTACTGGGGGAAGGGATGCTTGGCAGATTTCAAAGGACTTCTTGGGAAAAACCTGAACCATGATGTCTTTGTTTAGCAACATGTTCACATCAAGTGATTCGCATTACCATTTTGGCGCCTTACTAAACATACGCGCTCCTTTTATAACGCTTGATTATTTTAGACTTAAATGAATTGTTAAAAATAGCAGTATTTGTGTTAGTGCTGTCAGCAGGAATGAAAGCTATGTGCACAGTATCAATTTTTCAGGCACCTGAGATGAACAGATGTAGGGGCATGGGGCATATATATATATCAACATGACTTGACAGTCAAGCTAATGTCGGAAGACATCTACTAGGCCCTGTTTACACCTAATATAAAGATGTTTTAGTCGATCAGATCACAAGTGGATGACGCTAAATCGGGTCTAAAACATTTGAGCATGTCAACGTTTGACCACTTCCAGAGGTAGTCAAAAACTCAATTGACCGGATTGCTTTCGTAGTGTATATGCTCAGGGTTGATGCGTTCGGACAGCCACAAAAGATCACCTAATCTCTGCCTACTGACTTAAGAAGCCTAAACATTATAAGAAGTGCACTAGCCAGACAGGATTTAAAGGAACACTGCAATTTTTTTGGGACTTAAGCTTATTCACCGTATCCACCAAAGTTAGATAAGTCCATACATACCCTTTTTATCTCTGCGTGCCATAACGGTGTCAGACACACCCACTGCTAGCCTAACTTAAGACAAAGACTGGAGGTAAACGGCTCCATCTAGCCTACTGCTCAATAAGTGACAAAATAATGCCAACATTTTCCTATTTATATGTTGCGATGTGTATAGTTACATCGTGTACTAAGACCAACAGAAAATGAAACGTGATTTTCTAGATTGATATGGCTAGGAACTATACTCCCATTCCTACATAGTAATCAGGAAACTTTGCTGCCGTGCAATGCGTGCTGCAGGCGCAATGATATCATGCAGCACCTGAAAATAGGCTAACTTCTGTCAACATAACCAACATGACAACCTACTTGCACAGAAAGCGCACTGGGGACTATTTTCAGGCACTGCGTAATATCATAGCGTCGCTATACCAATGGCACGGCAGCAAAGTTCCCTGATTATTAAGCAGGAATGAGAGTAGTCCCTACACTGTAAAAAAAAATAATAATAATAATTGTTTGTTTTAACTTTAAAAATTTAAGTAACCTGGTTACCTTAACAATTTTAGTTTATTGAAATTTTTGTTTCACAAATTTGCGATGTTTCACTACCTCATGACAAATAAAACACTCAAAATTACCCAATACGCTTACAAAATCTTTTAGTAATATTTGAATAAAGGTTGTGGATTCTCAAAATGTTTTGTTGTATTAACTCAAATTTTTAATTTCAATGAAGCCAACCAGGTAACTTATTTTTTAAATAATTTTTTACAGTGTAGCCATATCGTTTACCTCCAGTCTGTGCTCTGCTTAGCGATGGTGCATCAGATAAAGTTATGGCACGCACGGAGATAAAAATGGTATGTATGGACTTATCTAACCCTGGGGTATATGGTAAATAAGCTTAAGTCCTGCAAAGTTGCCATGTTAATTTAAACTTTGTCGGCTGAAGACCCAAATATGGTTTGAAGACAATATGTATCCAGCACAATGTTCTCTCAGCATTTCTGATTTCTAATGCACTCACTCTTGCGACTATCAGCATAAACGAAAGCGTGTTTTTTCCACCGGTCACGTTTATAAGTAAATTTCGCAAACTTATGTTGTCCATTAGATCAGAGATCTGAAAAAGGCCATACATTTACCTGCCAATTGAAGAAATAAGGACAGAGGTGGTTGAAAGTGGACCAAAGAGATAAATAAAAAGGCTAAGTGTAAACTGAAATGTCTCCCTCATCTACTTTTGATCCGATCGACCAAATCGCATCTTAATACCAGGTGTAAACGGGCCCTAGATTGTGGCTTTATGTGATAAAGACACCCTAGGGTTAGGGTGTGACTCTCACCTGAGATGTCTGCTGGACCTTCCAGATTTGGGGCAGATACCTCAGTGACCACAGCTGTCAGCTCTTGATATCCTGGATTCGAGTAATGCCATGCAGGATCTAGGAGAGCAATAAGACAGAAATTCACATACTCAGATGGAGACATGTATGTGAAGGTGTTGAGGTCTACATTTGTCAATTAGTGACCATGACAGCAGTAACAAGAACATCAAAGATCTTGTCCTATTTGCAGTATGGATGGTGCAGTTGGTTCTCTGCTTGAGTAACTATACCCCTACCTCTTAAACTGCTTTTGTCTCCTTGTGTATTCCCAGTTCTGGATACGAGGTGGGAAAGTGAAGAACCTAAAAGGCAAAGACACATGATCAATGTATACTGTTATGGTCTGGGGATGTTTGCTGTCCTTTATTATCTGGATTCTCTAGACCACAAATGTGTATAGCCAAATCATACGGTTATAATCAGCTCTCAAGTTGGTACCATGACCAAGTCTAAACGAGTCAAGTTGGACAGGCTTGGCATTGATCCTGAGTTGCCTAAGAGAGGCATGTTTGTTGGGATGCATGGTTTTGGGGGACTGGCAGCTCTACTGACAGTCAGGAATCTAACAGAAGGAAATAAACAGCCCTGAGTAGATTCCCAGCTGTCCCGGAGCCTGCCAGACTCCAGACCTCCCATTACACATCCGAAACTCAGACATGCACTCCACCAGGGTGCACATGCACACTTCCTGATTAACAATCTCAAACAAAAGCAAAGCTAAATAAAATAAAATAAACTTTTCCCATCCCAACTTGTGCAAGACTTTTTTGTAATCTGACTTGTCAGCTTCTGGTTCAGCAAATACCTGTTTGTCCAAAGTCCAAGAAATGGAAGCTGTTTGAAAAGGGGTCTTTTAGAAACCTTGTCGGGTCCTACTAATGATGCATAAAGGACCTAAACATCTCACACACATTAGAAATGACCTCGGTTAAGCCCTACGGCAAACTATGGTGCCACATTATCATTGATGTCTGATCATGTGCTTACATGTTTACAGGCTTTTATAATGCTTACACTTTGAGACGTGAACATCTGAAAGCTGACTGTGATTGATTGATTGCTGTGACGAGGGTTAAAAAGGGCGGCTGATGATGATGATGATAGCTTGCTCAGACCTGCAGTGGGAAGGTCTGTAGTTACTGTTTTTATCCCTATAATCAACACATGCTCATGGACACGGGTCTATGCATCACTACCAGTCAACAAAAGCATGCAATTCCCAAGGTTTGTTTGCAGGTGTTTGTACTTATCTGTATTTCGTGCCTAATGGTTCCCTGCGAGATCAAGCAGAACTAAAGAACCTTCTGGGCCAGCTGGTAGCGTGTTGCAGGCTAATTTATTTGCAGGAGCCTTCACATCTTAACATCTTGAAGACTTTGGAGAGGTTTTTATTTAATGTTCTTTTGGGTTTTGCAACTCTGTGCCGTGAAGCACACGCCAAATCTTAGTATAATTCTAAATGAGAATTCTTGTAGTTTAAAATATCGTATTGAAGATTTCCAAAACACTTTGATATCCAGAGGCACGCATTCATATGTTCGTACTTAATGAGGTGACACTGACACTGAACATTTATACGGCTGAATGGAACGGGGTTCCTGATGTTTTATTTATTGCAGAGACATGTTCAGTTTGGCAGCTTCACTGCTCAGTCATTTTTTTCTCATTAAAATGTTTTACACAGAGTAGTACTTTTAAAAAGCTTGTAGTCCTAGAATAAATTAATCACAACTGAATGAAAATAAACCATTTCTGCAGTTGCATTGGTACCTGACAACATTTGCTTTTGCTTGAAGTGTTAGTCCAAGACGACTCCCATATAAGCCAGAGTAATATAAACAAGTAATAAGTGCACCTTTCTTTGAACATTCCGTTAAGCAATGTAATTAACTTTTTTTTTTATCCACTGGTAAATTACTGTTTATTCAGCCCCTTTCTGTGCTTGTGCAAGATGGATGGCCTGGTTTCTTTTCAATCTCAAAGAGCTGGAATCTGTCATCCTTTTGCTAATAAGGTCTCATCAGTGCTTCTGTCCTCTGTCTTGTTCATTTTTTTATTTTTCACATGTTTTTTTACATGACGTACAAAGGTGTGTGGAGCTGTGGCGTTGTTCACAAGTGTCAGTATGAGAAACAGAACAAATGTCAGGACGTGGACAAGAGGAACAGATGGGGAGGAATATATAACCTCTATAAAAGTTATTTGGGACATGGTCTTTAAATACCTTTTTTTGTGTCTAAAACGTAAGTTATTTGATATTACTTTTGTTTATAAACCTGTAGTTATAAAGTGTTTATTTGATAAATTACAATAACAGAATATGTCAGTAAAGCTTAACCAAGACAAGTTTTTAAGGTACTAACACCAAATTTAATCCACCACTTACAACCCCAGTGGGGATCAGTTACCCCTGACCTCCACCTCTCCTCGTGAAGCATCAGTCAGTGGTCTGCTGGGAGCTGTCAGTAAGACTTTACTGCCGAGTATTAGCGCACCACTGTTTTACTGCTTCAGCAGCTTGCCGTAACACCCTCATGAGTCTTTCGCTCATATGTGGAGCTGCTCTTATAATATATGACCGGGTGATGTCACCTAGTTCAGCTCTGATACTGTTCGCTGCTCCTTTAAAATGAACACAGCATCCTGCTCACCTATCCCCCACCGAAGTGTGATTCACGCTTCCAGGCAGATATAACTGTGGAAATATATACATAAACCTGAGAGTCTGTTCCAAGGTGCCAGTGACTAGCTTGTCATATACTCACACCCTCTGCTTTCCCAGACACCGCACCTGTTTACAAGTCACGGTTCAATTGCATTTAGTAAAATTACAAGTCAGTGTATATTTTGCTTGAGCATTTTCCATCATCATTCCATCATAGATCATTTTACACTTTATAATGAAATTTACACGGTCATAAAACAAGCTACGAGAGGGTACAAGAGATTGTCACTGGGACAGAACCCTTAACGGGACACTTTTGTACTTTATCTTTTAAATAATGCATTTGAATGCTTTTGAGTAATAACATGCATTTTTAAGATATTACGTGAACCCTTTAGTATTATACAAAGTTTATACAAAGTTTACCTTCTGAGGGTACTGCCCCGGTGAAAAGCTGTTAAAGGTAAAATGCACATCACAAATATATTCCAAGCGGATAAACCGTTTGAAGGTATTGAACATTTGGCTATTTTTTTACTTCAACAAAATATCCTCTGACAATTTTCTCGGTTGTCACAACTCACCTGGTCTGAAGCTGTTGTCATTTTGCGGCACTCTGGGAGGAGGTTGTTGCGTGCAGGGTCTGCTCCTCAACCTCTCAGCCTCCTGGCGGAGCTCTTCCATCCTCTGCTGCAGGTCCTGGACCTGTCTGTCCAGCCTTTGCTTCTCTCTCTGGAGCTGAGCGTTCTCTCCCATCACCTGGTTGTAAGATTCCTGGAGACCTGACTGTGATCCAGAACCCTGTGATGACTCTGACGCGGCGTCCGCTCCTACGAGACGGGCGACCAGCGCCTCTAGCAACCCCAGGCGGGACTTCATGGCCTCCATCTCAGGATTTATACCTGCTGATGGACAACTGGCCTCTGTAGGGCTGTCCACTGTGAAGCTGTACTGACAACGGCCATTGCCGCCATTCCCCCGACGAAAACTAGCACTGCCTTGAGCCTGGGTGCCCATGAGCAGGCAAGAAGCGCACAACACAGCCCAAAACCACATGTTGAGGTAGACCTCAGATACCTGGAAAATTCTTTATCTGATGCTCTTCTTCCAGGAAGGTTTACGCAGAGGCGTCTCTACTCTTTCGGCAGATCACTTGTCTGTCCTGTCCTCTTTAGCTTTGGCACTAATCTGTCCCTTTCCCTTTCACCTGACAAGCGTAACCGGAGCCGCTCACTTCTCTGGCGTTCCGCTAGTGACCTCTCACCTGAGTCTTTTCAATCTTTCTCTCCTACTGACTTCCTCTCGGTTGAGCAAAAGATTGCCTTTGAGGGGCTGTTCAGAGTGTCTCGGTTTGATTGGTGGTTGATGCCTGTGATCCCTCGGTTTGTCTCTTCTGGTTTGGAGGCAGTTTGTCTGGGGCAAGTTACGCTGGGGCTTATTTATACAGTCAGGGAGGAAAGGGAGGGAGGGAGAGACTCAAAGAGGGACGGAAGAAAAGGAGGGATGCTGTGTGCTTGAGGGATTGCCACAACAAAAGATCCTTCCAGAGTTCTTTCTTTGCCACCTCCTCCTGGAGGGCATATCGGAGCATGTGTGGGATGGTGTGTGTGTTGTTTGTTTAGCTTTGTGTGGAGGAATGAAGGGGCAAACACAGGTGAACACAGCTGGTTTGTTAATGTCAAAGTGTTATTTAATGGTTTGTATGCTCAGGCATTTTCCCACTGGGTATTGTAGTAATTACTTACGTAATGTGCCTAACAAACTAGGTGTGTGTCTGAGAGATTTAAGAGTACCTACTGGGGAGAGCATACCTTTCTGCTGCTTTCTAATTTGGGTCTTGCGGTGTATGTGGTCCTATCGGTTTGCTGCTGGTGATTCACAGCCAGGGGATCTTGATGTGGGGAACCCAAGGCTGTTGAGAGGGGGTGGATTTGGATAGAGTTACTCCAACTGGACAGTCCATGGGAGAGGTCCAGTGTTGGTTTACATGTTGAGCTTAGCTAAAGGGGTCAGAATGTGACGCAAGCGGTAGCAGAGGTCAATGCGTGTTTGAGGTGTTAGTGATCTTGTTGATGGCGTTTGTAACAGTTTAACACAACACCAATAACCGCCTCAATCTTCAGAATCATGCTCCCTTGCCCATTTCTCATTCTGTCACCAACCTTCACAACCCCTTGCGATTTAGTTTCCTTCTTTCTCATTTACTTATGACATCCCACTGTCATTTCCACCACTCTACCCTTCACAGTTCATCACCTCACTCTTTCAACAGGTCTGTCATTTGTTTTTGTTAGCTTACTTAGTAAACACTGGCTCAGAACACTTTCTCTCTCTTTTATCTACAATGTGGCCCAGATGGCTCAGAACTGGAATCTCTCTTCATGGTGGCCTTTCATTTTTTATTTTGTTTGAATGTGCATGAGATGTCTGAATTTCTTGCCTGGCTAAGTCTTCTGTGATTTTTTTTTAATACAAATTCCTGTTACACAATGTTCATTGTTTCTGATTATTCTTACTTCCCAATCCTAAATTAGTCTTCTCTTCTTTGTGTGCAGGTGAAATGTTAAACAGTATGTATGCTTCTATCCCACTATACAAAAAAAAAAAAAAAAAGGAATAGTAAAATCGGCTTCTGAACAATCTGCATTTACACACAACAATACAATGCAATCTAATTTAGCAAGTATATTATAAGGGTAAATAAATACAAATATTGGCTAAACTTTTGTACCATTTATTCCATAAAACACCTTTTAAAAACAGGGATGGCATTATAAAAAGGCCTATACATTCAAATTTAATTATTCTACTCTGGGAAAAATAGCTGTATTAATGGAATAACCAAATAATAATTCCATTAATTATTTACATAGTAAATTTAAATGTAGTGACATGCAACTAGCCAGGACACACCTTGACATGTAATTTCTACCCAAAACTGTGTTTATGTGAGTAATTATTATCTAATGGTCTTAAAAAGTATTTAAACACATCACAAATAAATAATTTTCAATGTATGATGACGAAATATAAAAAAATCGCATTGCATCTGCAAACAAATGATGGCAGATAATTTCGCTCTAACATTTCTGAGCAATTCGCAATGACTTTTAAACAAGAGGTGCTATGGTGATTTTTAGATGTCCGTGCTGTCCTAACAGAGTAAGCATAGGCATATTTCATCACATATGTTTCAATAATTTTTGATATTCACAAAGTGCCCCAATAATTGATTTTGAATATCCATTTTTTTGTATAATCTATCAAACTTGTCTTTGTGAAATGTTTTGCTCGTGTGCTTGAGGTTTTAAAATAAATGTCACGGTTTAATATTTTGTTATGTAATATTACGACATCAGTACATCTTAAATGTGGCCAAATACCTTTTGGGGCTTGAATTTTTAACATCTTACTTTTGTTTTCAACACCTTTCCTTTAACATTCTGGCCGTTCTTCAGGACCACCATCACAGCTCTCAAATCTCACCTTGCAGGCTTCATTTCATCTATTACCACAGCAGATTTATGGGAGATGGAAGAAAAGAGACATTTACCAGAAACACTTGTGTAATTACAAGATCATGCCTGCAAATATATCCAACTAAATCCTTTATGTCAAACACTGAAGCTGTGGCAGTAACTGGAGACACTGACGATGAAGGATGTTGTAGAATCAAAGCTTAAACATTCCCTCAGTCTATCCAGTTAATATCTGCAATCCTATTCATTTACAAACTCCATACATAGGATTCTGATTTATGATCTATCACAAAAAAATATGAAACTTATGTGTGACCTTTTGTTTGAACAGATTTCCAGCAAGTTCAGAACTGTAAATCTGCAATAAAACTTCAATAGCATTTATTAGCTCAGGAACTTCACATATAGAAATATACACTATATTCCCAAAATTATTGGGACACCCCTCCAAATTATTAAATCCAGGTGTTCCAAAAACTTCAATCGCCACAGGTGCATAAAATCTAGGGATGCAGACTACTTCTACAAAACATTTGTGAAAGAATGGGTCGCACTCAGGAGCTCAGTTAATTAAAGCGTGGTACCTGCGTGGCAGGTTGGCACCAGTGCAATAAGTCCAATTGTGAAATTTTATCACTACTAAATGTTCCACTGTCAGCTCTTAGTGGTATTAAAACAAAGTGGAAGCAATTGGGAGCGACAGCAACTCAGTCATGTAAAATCACAGAGCGGGGTCAGAGCATACTGAGGCGCACTGCGCAGAAGTTGCCAACTTTCTGCAGAGTCAATAGCTACAGACCTCCAAACTTTATGTGGCCTTAAGATTAGCTCACGAACAGTGCATAGAGAGCTTCATAGAATGGGTTTCCATGGCCAAGCAGTTGCATTCAAGCCTTACATCACCAAGAGCGATGCAAAGCTTTGGATGCAGTGGGGTAAAGCACGCCGCCACTGGACTCTAGAGTAGTGGAGACGTGTTCTCTGGAGGGATGAATCACGCTTCTCTGTCTGGCAATCCAATGGACGAGTCAGGGTTTGGCGGTTGCCAGAGGAACGGTACTTGCCTGACAGCATTTTGCCAAGTGTAAAGTTTGCTGGAGCAGAGATTATGGTGTAGGGTTGTTTTTCAGGGGTTGGGATTGGCCCCTTTGGACATTTTCCTTCTCCCAACTTTGTGGGAACAGTTTGGGGATGGCCCCTTCCTGTTCAAACATTCTAATTCGGATGTTACACCAGTGCACAATGCTATGTCCATAAAGACATATATACATAATGGATGAGTTTGGTGTGGAGGAACTTAACTGGCCTGCACAGAGTCCTGACCTCAACCTGACAGAACACCTTTGGGATGAATTAGTGTGGAGACTGAACATCAGGCGCCTGTGCCTGACCTCATAAATGAGCTTAGAAGAATGGTCAAGAATTCCCATAAACACACTCCTAAACCTTGTGGAAAGCCTTCCCAGAAGAGTTGAAGCTGTTATAGCTGCAAAGGGTGGGCCAACTCCATATTAAACCCTGCTGATTAAGAATGGGATATCATTAAAGTTCATGTGCACATAAAGGCAGGTGTCCCAAAACTTTTGGCAATTATAGTTAATGTTTAATACATATATAAATGCACATGCTATTTACACTAAGTGCAAATAGTGATATATGCTATTTACACTGTGCACATATTAATAGCTTATATTTACACTAAGAGAAAATAGCAGTATTTTCTTAGTGATATGCTTTTACCAAGTGAAAAAGACAGATTCTTTTAAAAAGAGCAGTATATAATAAGAGTAAATAGTGCACAGATACTATTTGCAACTCAGTATTTTAATACATTATAAAACAGTATTCAATAATAACATGTTACATACACACACACAGACACACACACACAACTTGCCTGGGGAGAGAGAGGAAGAACCTTGGTTACATAACTAATGAGAGACGCTCTTCATGGCAGCGATTAAAGACTGAGAATTTGCTGACAAAAACCAGAAGAAATGCCCCTTTAACAAAATTCAAGTTAAATAGTTCCATCCATACACACACAAACATCATGGCACCTCAAGTCATTTTAATCAGATTTCTCCCAGTGGTATAGACTTCAGGCCATATTGGACCTCAGCCATCAAGAGACCAGAATATCATAGACTTTGGTCAGTTTGTAAACCACCTAGAACTTCCTAGTAATCACATGACTACATACTAAAAAACAAAACAAAACAAAAAAACATCAAGAACCAAAGCAACTGCACAGCAATAGTTACTTGTGCACCTGCAAACAGTACTCACATTACCTGGTAAGTGTAAAAAAAAATGTAACAAAATATTTCGACTTCACTGGAAGCCATGAGCCACACAGCGATGGGGAATGATGGGAAATAAAAGGAATGCAGAGCCTTGGATACTGGTTGCTCATGATATACCAGTCAGACCAAAATTGGTTACTACAGCTGGAGTGAAGCCATCTGTCATGAACACATGGGAACCAGAGTGCATGACTGAGATGAGAAGAACAGACATATATAAAAATGCAGGAAAAGAGGGATAAAAGACTGAAAGCAAAGTAATTCAGCGTGAGGAATTTAATGATAGTTAAAGGGGAGTGAAAATAGATCTAAAGGAGTAAAACTCAAGAGCTGGTGTTTGAATCAGACCTATGAGTACTGACTAGGGAGTTGAATGTCAATGTTAAAGAAGGAACTATAGTACTTAGTGCTATAAAAAATATATACATGCGAAACAAAATCTAATAGTGAAGACGAGACCTTTACTATTTATAATTCAGGTCACCAGGGTTACAATATATATGTCATTTATAAAGACATATAAATCCATTTCTCTGACGTACTGTACCTCATGTATATTACTTGCCAAACACGAGCTAGGAGAATTACTGAGGCTGTTGACAATAATTATATATTGAACGTTAGGGGCCATAAAATGGAGCCCCTAAAGAGACTAAGGGAGGAAAATTTAGATTTCACTGCTTTTGCATACTCACGTAAACATATTAATTTCTCTTGTAACATATAAACATTTTTTGTTATCTTGCAAAAGTTAGCATTCCCCCTGAGAAACATATCGTACAACTTCCGTAAAAACTTCTGTGACTGACTATATTTCACTATATATCAACTTTATTTCAGTGGTTTTGCGAACGAATGCAAAGTTTTTTAAGGCCCTGTTTACACCTGGTATTAAGATGCAATTTTAGTCGATCAGATCACAAGTAGACGAGGGAGACACTCCCATTTACACCGGACGTTTTACATCCGTCTTTTTTCCCCCTTTCCAACAACTTCTGTCCTAATTTATTCAAGGGGAGGGTCTATGGGCGGGTAAATGTATGGCCTTTTTCAGCTCTTTCAATCTAATGGACAAAATAAACTCACTCAATTTACATATGAATGCGCATGGAGACGACGGGAAAAACAGAGCATCCACTTTCGTTTATGCTTTAACAGCCACAAGACCACAACGAAGCCAATGAGTGCTTGTTAGAAATCAGGAACTGGTGCCTTATACATTTTTCATATACAAAACAAATTTAGGTCTTCAGCTAGCAAAATTGAAGTTCTCCCTTCCCATAATTTTTACGCATTAAGTCACTCTGTATGCAGTCTTCTGTGGCCCGTTTGAACGCATTCGACCACATGAGCATCTATACATTCCGAAAGAAATACAGTTAAATGCATTTCCACTTCCTCAAAGCGCTTTAGACCCCGTTTACAAATGTATTTGGCGTTGTTCACTTCAGGGCCTCAGGGGAACGCAAAAGTTTTGTGGGAGAACAAAAGTTTATTGCGACCGAATGCAAATTTCCCTGGGGGAACGCAATACTATTTTTCTCTCCACTGTGTCCCCTTAGGTGCTTTATATCATTCAAACAGAATGTGTTTTTGCGTTTAAACAATGGTACGATGGTCAAACGTCAATCTAATTGGAAAAAAAACCCCAATGAAATGCAAAATCTTGTTAACCAAGGGCGTAGATTTGGTTTGAACATTAGGGGGGTTGAACTTTAATGCATATTATTATTGGATATTTCTATCTATCTATCTATCTATCTATCTATCTATCTATCTATCTATCTATCTATCTATCTATCTATCTATCTATGTATCTATCTATCTATCTATCTATCTACTAACTTTACAAAGCTGCTGGTTTTCTATACTGTTTCCTATTTTATTTTATTGATTGAATGGCATCTTTACCTGCTCTCCCTCTGCTGACTTCTGCTATATTTACCTCGAATCTGTCATAAAAACATGTTAAGAGATTATACACCTCTTAACGTTATGAAATTTGTGTATAATCATTCGTAAAATTCTAACATAGTAGAGATTAAAAAAAGAAAGCAATTAAGTATTGAAACCGCCAGTAGGAGGCAGAGATTCACTGTTTTAATGAGTGAGCCACTTAAATCGTTCATTCACACAATTCGTTCAAAAGTCAGATTAATTTAGGAAGAAAACAAACACCGATGTGAATACTTTTGTCATTGATAATTACAGACACTATTGAAAAATGAACTAGCAAAACAGACGGCTGCTTTGGTTACTTGTTATACTGTTATAGCTAAATAGACATTGCAATGGATTATCTAGCTAAAATATATGTGGTGTGTACTTAGCTATTACACAGTATTCTCATACCTGATTCTCAGTACATGCTTTATGTTTTTGCATCCCTCTCTGACCAGCTGTTAAATATAGTCCGCTGTGCAGCGCTTCCCTTCATTTATGGCGCTAAGCTTACCAACACCACTCATTAGCTGTGTCTCATTTCAGAAGGCTAGTCCTCCGTAGGTCGCATTTGAAGGGTGCATACGTCATAAGGCCGTCTCATTACAAAAAAAGTGAGTAGGACACTTCAAATGCGACCTTCGAATGCGTCCTTCTTTCAGAGGATTTCGGAGTGTGCATGAGGTGCAGCCTTCGCGGCTGGAGATAACCCATAATTCTTTGCGTCGCCGGCAACCGCCATAAATATTTTTTTAATATTATATGACAAAACGGCACCACTGTCAGATATACATGCGAGCGTAGGTGTGGTGTTTAAAATGTAAGTTCAAACTTGTTTTTATTTTTAAGCTCTATTACCTCAAACAGATAGTTGTGGTAAACAGGATTACAACTCTTTAGTGAATTTTAAACGTTTAGAACAGTACATTGCTGTCAAGACAAGAAACATTTCATAGTCATTTTCAAGTTATCATTCTTCTAACTGGCGTGAGAGCGGAACGAGGCTGAACTTGTTGGCATAGCAACGTGATACTTCCTACCTGTGTGTCCTACGAAGGACGTCTCGTTTAATTCTGATTGAGGACACTCCGTATACTGCATCCTACACAGGACGTGTCCTCCGGAGGACGCAGTCTTCGAAATTTAACGAAATGAGACACGGCTATTGTTTTGGTGAAAGTGCGACTCATTGGTTGGGCGTTACCAATCGGTTCAATGGAGGGGGGATATTTTTTGTCTGATTTATAATGACAAACTCATATTTGATTAGGAACAAAATTATTGTTACAAAATAAACGAATTCTACATATTTTCATTAGATCTACTTTGATTTTAATGTTCAAGTATTGGGGGGGGGGGGTGTAACTTATGGATTTGAATATTGAGGGAGTTAACTTACCCTCAATGTTTTATTTTGTGTTATTTGTTTATCCTTAGGGTCTGCCATATTGTTGTTTCGCGGGCCATGTGACATCAGAACTCGTAACTGGGAGTCCATCGATATAGTACGAGTTCACGGGTGGAAGTCACGGGATTTTACTTCAGTTCCAGTGCACTGTCATGGGTAGAAGGTGGGAAAACACGAGTAACAGACATTAATTTGCTCTTTTCAGCTGTAATGCGTCGTACGTGAACCGAGAGAAATGTTCTGATTGGCTGCGTTTTGTGATGGTCACATCCTGTCCACTTTTCTGTGTTCGGTCTGCAATGTGAACAGCTTCTCACTGAAATCCTAATGTATATAACCTGACTCCAATACACCTCATTGTCCATCAGTTTTCCTGTCTCGCTCCTCTCTCTGCAATGAATCACATCAAATGCCCTTTAAAATCACTTTATTTCAAATGCAAGATTATTTCAGTCTCCCAATAGGAAGTCAATGCTGACTTGCATGGGAAATAGATATTTACAAATAAATATAACAAAGAAAAAAAACTACAGTCAGTAAAATAATATGGATTAAAGTTTACAGATGTGTTCAGGTCACCTTCAGCAACAGTCAACCAAATCATCATCATCATCATCATCATCATCATCATCATCATCATCATCATCATCATCATCATCACACAACTATCACATTACTGACCAATAACAAGCTGTTCAAATTACACCAGTGAAGATAACTACAATTTTATACAAGCATGGTAGGGCTGTGAAAAAAAGCTTAAAATAATTCCATCATATTAAAATAATACCAACTCAACAATTAACCACGATGAATTAAATTTTGTTGCCAAATATGACAAAAAACAGCAGGTAATAGCAGCAAATAGTAAGTCGCATTACTTGTTGCCTTTCAGACTAGCTTGAATTAAACCCCATGTTTTGTCAAGGTTAAAACTTACAGCAGTAACACAGATAGATGATGAGATCACCGTGACATCATCAGAGGATTCCTATTTGGCCCCGCCCACCTGAGAAGACAGTATTTCATAGACCTACCTATGTGGGACACTCTAATGGTTAAATGTATGTGTGCATCATGGTGTAAGCAGAACGGCTCTAACGTATAATTAACTGTAAAGAGGACATCGAAATACCACCAGAATGCAGGGCTAAAAAAAATTCTTTGTGTATAGTAAATCTTTAATTTGTCTTAAGTCTTACTGAATGCATATACAACATATTAACCATTGTGTTTGTGCGCATACAAGAGATTGGTCTGCACCAGTGTTGTGCCTTCATTGTGAGAGCTTGATATGTTGTGTTGTCATACACGCACAAAATAAAACTCTGCCCCTGTTTGTTGCGTTTCCAGACCATGCCAAAATTGGCAAATACAGTGGGCAGCCCAACCCTGTGCAGCGCCCCCTCTGGTACGGAGGAATGACATCAGGAAGATGAGGGAGAGGAAGGAGGAAGAGTGCATTATGCCTCTAACCTCCCGGCCAGACATTAGCGATACCGCAAGATCACAGGAACTGAAAAAATATATATATATTGGACACAAATTTATGAGAAACAAAGTCAAATACTCTCCAGTCTCAACATAAAAGCAAATGGATTGCACTGACAGTTTACATGGGTTTAAAGTTAAAGATGAGTGTGTTTGAGTGGACTTACTGATTATGATAAGGAGAAGGATGACCACTACCAACGCTACAATCATTTTCATCTGGAGACAGGAAACAAAAAATATGATGAACAGGCCTAAAGCACCATAGACTGTACATAGTTTTGCACATAGACTGTAAAAAAATATTGACGTAGTGTCCATGACGTCACCCATAGGATTCCGATAAGCCGTTATGGAGTGTAAAGTAGAGTCGAGCTGGCTGTTGCCATCTTGCTAGCGTGTGATCGCGAGTTACTGACGGATTACAGAAAATAGGCAAAGAGGCAGGATGTGGGCGGAGCTTAGGTGACGCAATGACTATAGATGGCAGATAAATGGCTATCCACCTGTCACTCAACGTAACCACGTGCATAATTATGTAGAACTTTAAGGACTTTAAGAACTTTAAAAAAAAAAATCACCCCCTCACAGTTATCATGAAGGGCAAAATTAGCTGTATAGACCAAAAACCATAATTTGTACCAGACTGTAAACATGTTTTTTTTTCTGCTGTAAAGATGTGAATTTTAATATGGGGCTCAATGAGATTCTGGTCCCTTCTGGAGTCTGTCCCTAGTGGCCAGTTTAGGAATTGCAGTTAACATTACTTCCGTATTGGCTTCAAGAGAGATCGCGGGAGGTTGCCGCTCGGTTTTGCATGGTAAAATAATTACTGTTTTATATATATATATATATATATGTATGTATAGTATAATAATAAAGATAATTTGCATGTGCTTTCAAAACAATCCCTTCAGCTAATAAATTAAACCATATTCTGTTTATTTTTATAAATACAATTATTTGATTTACTTTTACTTTACTTTTTTCTCAGTACACTTTCATTAAATATTATTAAAATGTTAAAAACACAAAAAACTTAAATTATATTTTAATTAATTAAAATCATTTTAAAAAGTCTTACCCAGCTTTCCTCAATCATTTAATATGGCTGTACAGTAGCAACAATACATATATTTTATTACATGATATGACTAATATCATATTTTTTTAATATGATGGCTTAATTATAAATGTTGATCATCTTTCAACTTGAAAAATATTGAGCATCTGATCATGTTCTAACCATGTCAAGTCGACAAATGGAAAGCCCACATTTGTTATTTATCGGCAAGTCAATTATTGTGAAATTTTTACTCCAAACAACATATTCTTCGCTTGATTTAATTTTTGAACAAAAAAGTGGTGTGTGTGTGTGTGTGTGTCTGTTCCATAGTGAGATGTGAATGGTTTATTGGAAAATAAAACCAAGTGTAAAAGTTTCTACACCCATAGAATCATCATACACAAAAGCAAAGGGCTTTCAAATTTAGAAGATCATTCAGAATGGAAGCTCACCTTCATGTCCCTCCACCACATCCTTCTGTGGAGATGCTTGGCTCTACTGCTGAACGCTGACGCATTGTCCGACAGGCTTTCTGAAAGTCATGAGACAAGAGGTTCAGTACTAAGCTTTACTTATATGCATGCTTTTTATTATATAAATGACACTTTTATATGCTTTATCTTTGCCTTCTAGAGATGCTTGTTGACTTTCAAGATGCTGTTGTGGGATATTACAGCTCTGCAACGTGGGACCAACTAAAACACGTTCAGCCTCATTAGCGCAAAAACAAGAATCAATAAAGCTGAGGTCATACCAGCTGCCATTCAACAACCCCACAGAGGATGACTGTGTGTACCGCCAGAAAGACACAAAAACACAGGGACCCTACTAATACAGATGCATTAGTCGAAATGCATGAAATCAGTCTTATTTAAATCATGATTATCAACTTACGGACTAAGCAAACTAAATATGTGACAAACCAAACAATACTGACAACAGTATTGTTTACTTAATAATTTGTTCATCCTTACGCATGATGCACAAGGGCAGCATTGCAGACAACATATGGAAAACATTCCCCTTTGTGAGTGGCAATGTCTTCCAGATGCTGCACTATAAAGCTACTTGTCCATTTGCAAACAAAGAGGATGTGTTGTTATTGAAATGGAAACAATGGATACAAATACTCCCTTTTTCAAGGCAACTGTCAACAAGCGTCATGCTTCATTTGGACCTCCATGTGAAATGCGTTGTAATTTCAGCAAGGCAGCAATATGAGGGAAGTGTAGTAAACAGAAAACGTTTCTAATTTCTTGGTAGCGATGTACAATAAGGTTTCAACATGAACTAACAATGAACAATATGTCTACAGCATTTATTCATCTTAGTTAATGTTAATTTCAACATTTACATGTACATTATTCAAACTAAAATATGTATTTCTTAAAATGAGTTAATGCACTGCAAATAAAAAATTAATTTGTACTAACATTAACAAATACTAATAAAATAAAACAAATGTTGTTTCACATTAGATAATGCATTGACAAATTACCTTATTTTAGTGTTAGGGATTGTTCACCCAAAAATGAAAATTAGCCCATGATTTACTCACCCTCAAGTCATCCTAGGTATATATGATATTCTTTTTCCAAACTAATTTAATCTTAGTTATATAAAAAAAAGTCCTGGCTAATCCAAGCATTATAATGGCAGTGAATTGTTGCCTCGTTTAGGAAGTTATAAAAGTGCATCTTTCCATCCTATAACTGATCCACGCGGCTCTGGAGGGTTAATAAGGGGGTTAATCACTTCTGAAGTGAAGTGGTGCATTTGTGTAAGGAAAATATTCATATTTAAAACCTCATAGACTAAAATAACTAGCTTCCGGCAGTCAGCAGTGCGCGAGTAGACTTGTGTAAGAGTAACCCCTGACGTTTGCTCTATCCTCTGAGCTTCTGCGTTCGTCAATACCATTGACTGTAAACAAATATGGACACAGTGTCCGTGATGTCAGGATTCTGATAAGCCGTTTTGAACGGATTACCATTTTACCAAATGGCAATTCAAAGTGCTTTACATAGAAATTAAAATTAAAAATGTAATTTAATTTAAAATAGTAATAACATATGCATGCAAAGAAATTAAAATAGTAATAACATATGCATGAGAAATAAGAATACCACGTAAAAGTAGAGACGAGCTGGCCGTTGCCATCTTGGCAACGCGTCATCAAGCGTCACTCCCGGATAACAGAAAATGGGCAAAGAGGCGGGACGTTGGCAGAGCTGAGGTGACGCAATGACAAACAGACAGCAGACTAACGGCTATCCACCTGTCACTCAAGTGACCACGCCCTTTATTATGCAGAACTTTAAGGCTTTATATAATGTAAACGAATGAATTCTAAAAAAAAAAATTCACCCCCCTCACAGTTGTCATGACAGGCAAAATTAGCCATATAGACCTAAACCACAAATTGTCCCAGACTGTAAACATGTTTTTTTCTGCTGTAAAGTTGGCCGTTTTAACCATACACAGTAAAAGAAATGGACAGAGCGATCCCATAGACGTCAACGGCGGAAAATGAGGTCAATTAGAAGCACTCACTTCCTGATGGCTGAGCGAACTGCGCAGGCTCAGACTGAGCTTGACGACACAGATGTGACTTAAGAAACCTGTCTGACAGCTGTAGGTCTTCTAGTAGTTGTGGAAAGTGAAATTTGAAACACGTATAAATATTTTCTCCCGTTGCTTTTGGCTCACTATCGGCTTCTCCCCATTCTTCTCCCTTGACTTTATCAGACTTTACGTCTTCACGTCCCCCCGACTGTCTCATAGACAGTAAAAGATAGCTTCTGAGCGACTCCTCCTGTCTATACGGTAATTTCTCAACTGTGCGACAAAGTCGCGTTGGTTATGATGCAATCGTTAGCCTATTTTTACAAAAACAGCTTCTACGGGGCGATAGTGTAAGATACAAGGTAATGGAGCCTTTTATACATTGTCGTGTTTCTTTAGAAATAAACAATGGACAAATGGAGTCTTTAAACGCCTCAGATGTAAAGGACAGAAAAAACAGCGCTGTACAGATAAGTAAATTGTGTGAAAAATACTGTGTTTTTTTTTTTACACGCGAAACATGAACTCATGTTATATTGCACACTGTAAACATAATCAAAGCTTCGAAAACAACCTGGGGGAGGTTGCCTCTTGATCAATACCCCAAGGGTTACTCTTTCACCATAAATTGATGCGTACAGCAATCTGCCGGAAGTTAGTTATTTTAGTCTCTAACATTTTTTCATTAACATTTTTTATTTTTCTTACACAAACGGATCACTTCGCTTCAGAAGGCCTTTATTAACCCCCCGGAGCCTTGTGGAGCAGTTATAGGATGGATAGATGTACTTTTATGGACCTCAAAAACGGAGCAACAATCACTGCAATTATAAAGCTTGGAAGAGCCAGGACTTTTTTAATATAGCTCTGATTTTATTTGTATGAAAGAAGAAAGTCAACACACCTGGGATGACTTAAGGGTGAAAAAATCGTGGGTTAATTTTCATTTTTGGGGTGAGCCTCTAACCATCTCAAGTTTTGTGAGCTTTCATCGCCGCTGAATTTAATGCACAGAGGAACATTAACACTGTGGTGCTATCACACAATAATTTCCTATTACATAATATTATGTGCGTATTAAGGTATTTAAACATCCCAGCAAAAACAGCCACACTGGCTCAACCAATAGAAACCATCGTATCTCTGAAGTGTGGAAATGATACACAGCTTTTTTCCTCTTTAAAATCAAATCAATGCAACACTACTCATACTTTTGAACTCTGAACACAGTGGCTCCTGTTACCACAGCCTCACAAGTTTTGTCAACATGCAGTTCTCATGAAGTGCTTTCTTATAAATGTACAAAAACAGTACCAGACATGTTCCTTCAGTACACTTGACTCCAAATTTTAATGTTATGAGACTAGTAAGTAATCTCAGAACAACCTGGACAAAGTCATGCTCATTTATTTTCCACATCTGGGCCTGAAATGAGAAAAATACCACACAATCCTGTGGGACACGGGACATGTTACCCACTCTCCATACCATATGTCCCCAGGTAGTTCCAAAACGGAATAACAGAAATGGGACATAAGTCACTAGGATCAGGTGTGATGAAATCTGAACAGAAGGTTTTATTCATGCGACATTGGGATTCAATACACTTTCCCACAGTTCTCCAGATCAACTTTGGTCAAGTGTGTTGAGCTGTTGAATATGTTTGATTTGGAATGACAGTTTGTTGACATACTTCCCTATCTACTCACATAAGCGTTGCCCTGAAATGATTTACGAATGTTTAACGAATTTTCCTGATTCATTTAATTTCCAAATGAATAAAATTAAACTTAAATGTTTTGTGAGAGAACATTCCAAATCATGCATATTTCCACTCACATCAGAAAAAAGGAATGTAAGCAGGTTTTTTGAGCAACAGAAGATCTGTTGTTCAAAAACTGTGATGCTTCAAGGGCTCAATGCTAAGAATTTAACATTTTCAGTCGGCCCACCCCAAAAAACGAATAAAGTAAAATATGCCTGGTTATTGTGTTTATTATTTTTGACCCATAACCGTAATAAACCTCAGCAGCATAGGAGTCTGACACAGACGAGAAGAAATTGTTGATTAAAGTCATTATTTTTGTTTTGTTTTTACAAAAAGTATTCTCGTCGCTTCATAACATTCATTTTGAACCACTGGAGTCACATGGGCTATTTTAATGATGTCTTTACTACCTTTCTAGGCCTTGAAAGTTGCAATGACATTGCTGCCTATGGATGGTTCAGAAACCTCTTGGATTTCATCAAAAATATCTTAATTCTTGTTTTGAAGATGAACAAAGGTCTTACGGGTTGGGAACAATGTAAGGATCAACAATTAATGACAGAATTTAAATTTTTGGATGAGCTAACCCTTTAAGAAATAACAGACTATGTTGCAGAGACCAGCTTTGTTCCAAAAACAGGGACTTTTATTTTACAATCAGAGTTTTCAGAGTCAGAGCTTCAGAGTTTCTTATTGCTCTGAGTCATAGATTAAGATGATTGAGAAGTTCGCTCCACAAGCTTATTGTCGATTATTTGTAACTGTCGACACACACCGCAAACACTATACGAATGTAGCCGTCATTCCCGCATTATTATATGTGACCTTGGATCACAAAACCAGTCATAAGGTCAATTTTTTTTTAAATTGAGATATATACTAGCCTGAATGCCAGCCGAACTCAGCCCCGCCCACAAAATTTGAGCTCAGGCAGTTTGGTTTATGGTAGGAAATGTACAAAATATCTTCATGGAACATGATCTTTACTTAATATCCTACTGATTTCTGGCATAAAAGAAAAAGTGATCATTTTGACTGATGCAATGTATTTTTGGCTATTGCCACAAATATACCCGTGCGACTTATGACTGGTTTTGTGGTCCAGGGTCAAATATAGACAATAAAATGCAGTTAGAGTGGGAAGCAAGGCTTCATCGACATTTTATTCAGCATTTTAAGATGAAGAGGCGCTCTTTGGTTTAAAACTGTGATAACTAATGTGAACACTCACATAATCATACACTGCTACTTTTTATAGAACACATTTGCCGTTATGAATTATGATACTCCTTGGTTTCATTGGTCTGCTGGGTCGAAACTGTTTTCTGACCTTAAAGGGTTAGTTAAAAACAAAAATGAAATTTATGTCATTAGTGACCCTAATGTCGTTCCACACCCGTAAGACCTCCGTTCATCTTCGGAACACAGTTTAAGATATTTTATATATAGTCCAAGCGTATCCAAATGTTTAAACACTATACTGTCCAGAAAGGGAATAAAAACATCATCAGAGTAGTCCATATGTGACATCAGTTAGTTAATTAGAATCTCTTGAAGCATTGAAAATACATTTTGTTTGTTTTTATTTGGAATAAAAATTCAAACGGTCCAAAATTTGGATTGCGTGTCAAACTGTCGAACTGCTAAAATCATGTGACATTGGCGATCCAAATCATGAATCAATGACCGTTTGAATCTTTATTTGAGGTTTGAAAACAAAAGCGGAAGAGAAGACAATGCTGAATAAAGTCATACTTTTTGTTATTTTTGGACCAAAATGTATTTTCGATGCTTCAAGAGATTCTAATTAACTAACTGATGTCACATATGGACTACTTTGATGATGTTTTTATTCCCTTTCTGGACATGGACAGTATAGTGTGTATACACTTGGATATGCTGTTGGACTAAATATAAAATATCTTAAACAGTTTTCCGAAGATGAACGGAGGTCTTACGGGTGTGGAACGACATTAGGGTCACTAATGACATAAATTTCAATGACATAATTTTCAATGACATCGGGAATGACATCAGGGTAAAATTGTTTTGGGTGAACTAACCCTTTAAAGGTCCCATTCTTCGCGTATTTTCGAAGCTTTGATTATGTTTGCAGTGTGCAATATAACATGAGTTCAGTATTTTTCACACAATTTACTTATCTGTACAGCGCTGTTTCCTCTGTCCTAAAAACGGCCTGATGATTTCCTTGTTCTATGAAGTCCCTCCTTCAGAAAGACGTAACTAGTTCTGATTGGGCCAACGCTTCCCGTGTTGTGATTGGACAGCAGCTTAGCGCACTTTGCCCGGAAAGGTCCCGCCTCTTACCATAACGGGGAGATGCAAGCGCTGAATACGCACTCTTCTCTAGAGGTCGACCGATAGTAGATTTTACCAATACCGATAGCTAGGTTGGACCTCGCTTGCCGATAACCGATTAATCGACTGATGGTTTTTAAAAAGATACTAGATTAAAATATAATAATAATACATAAAATAAAAGGTAAAAAAGCAGTGCTGAACTTTATTACAAGAAATTTAAAAAAAGTACTGAACCATGAAAATGTGTTAAATTTCATATGTAAATATTAAAAGGAGTTCTAACAGAAAAAAAAATTCTACAGAAAATAACTAAAACAATAAAATATTACAAATAAATGTTTCTTAAGCTATAACCTAGAAACATGTATGTAAATGTCAGGTAACAGACTGCAAATCCCATTTGTTAACAATGATGTATTTATTTAGTTAGCTTACATGAACTAAATGTATTATGTATTAATATTCGATCAATACAATTCTATCTTAATCATTCATGTTAGTTCATAGTGCATAAAAAAAGGTTAACAGATAAAACTAACAATGAATAATACTTCTACAGCATTTATTAACCTTACTTAATGTTACAAATTGAATATTATTGTATTATATAACATGTACTGAAGTGTTCTGTATTCATACCGTTTCTCTGTTGGTGTTTTAAACGTGCATCAGATGTGTCAGCGCGCTCTGTGCAACGTGAGCTGTGAAGCGCGGAGCCTCACGTGTTAATTTAAACAATCAGTGATAGTTTTTCATTTGGCCTCTAGAGGCCGCTCTCGCGCTATATAATGCCAGCAGACCCTTCTCAGCCGCTCCCGCAACGGACGCAAGCCGGAAAAACTATCGGTATTGATTTTTGGCGATAACCGATTGTTCCACCAATCAGCTATCGTTACCGATTAATCGACAAATCCGATGAATCGGTCGACCTCTACTCTTCTCCACGTGGGAGAGCAACAAGACCACGCCCCCTATTTTGCGTGTTCTTGTGGGCGGAGGGTTAGTCAACAAACGGTTCTAGTGACGTCATTCATGAAGGAAGTGCAGGGATGTAGTCCAAACCGGCCGTTCGCTGTAGGCTTTGAAAGGGAACTTCTGTTAAATAAAATATCTCGCTTGGCATTGAACTTTGAGCTTTATAATTTTACAGGTATTATTTATGCTCTAACAGCAACATTACACACTAACTAAAGTTTGAAAGATGGAATCGAGAAGAACGGGACCTTTAACCAAACCGCTCCAGAGTTAGTTTGCAATCTGGCTGAGACTACCTTCTGTTATCTGAGACTACTTCAGGCGATCTCAGACCAGATCTTGTTTTGGTGCACATCCGAGCGTGATTTCCGTGTTCATAAATGTGAAAACGCAACAAGTTGCCCCATCGGGCAAGTGACAGTTGCGTCCACTGTCCCAAAGCGACGTTTACGCTGGTCCCCGGTCATCGGGCAGTCCTTATTGTTGAGCCCTGATGTTAATCCGTAGAATTCAAAGGAATCGCAAAGTTCCTAAGTATTCATAATGAGCTGTCCATGTCCATCTTACCAGATTTATCCTGCAACTCATCCAGACGTTCCCCACGTTCTATCACTTTGGAGATGTTCTCCTGCATGACGTCAATGACCTCATCAACTTGAGACTGCACCCTGAAGGCCACCAAGAAAGAGAAGAAAACTTGAGAGAACAATCTGGTACTTCCATTCAATTCAACAGAACATTTTAACAGCTCCGTCGCACATGTTCGTGTCTGTGTTTCTAATATTTTGAAGAAAATGCTTTCTTCTTCTGTAAACCGCTCGAGATATCATTATGACTACGATCTTTTGACCCTGCAGTTTGGAGAGTAGGTGAGAACCTTTTGCTAGACGTGGTCTAGACACATCCAAATAGTTTCAACTATTTGATCTTGTAGACGGGGACACGCAAATACGCACTAAATAGCTTGTGAGGTATTTAGCTGCTCTCATACACCTGGCACAAGGGGCTGGCATGGCTTTTGGAGAAGCGGCCTGTGAATGAACTGAGAACAGGATGTTTTGCCACTTGCTTCTATGCTTGGATGCCCAACTAGTACACACCCTGATCTGTGCCAAACGGCCAATCGTGAAGGACCTCACTCATCTCTTGCACCTGGTAACCTCTTAACCTCGTATACAAATGAAGTAACGCAAGAATCCAAGACGTTCATGGAAAAGGTAAGAAAAAAACATTAAGGGAGATTTTATCTTTCAAGTTTTCCCTAATAAATTCCATTGTTTTATGTTACTTTGCAGTGCAGCAAATGGTTACGTAAACCTGTGGCTGCTCACATGGGGCGAAGCTCTGCAGGGTTTCCTTTGGGAGAATTACTGCAGCACATTAGTATGTACCAAACTTCATAACAAAGAACAAAGAAAGGCTCACAGTCCGGCTACTACAGCTTTCGTCAAGAACTGAGGATTTTTGAATATTGGGAGTAGCTGTTTACTTTTGCCTGCAAATATTATGTTGTGTCATAGAAACCCAGATGGATACAGTGCTTCCCTTCTTTTCGGACGGGAGGTGTGTTTGTGGGTGGGTGTTTTCACAGATGTCATTATAAGGAGTTATATAAACTCCACAAGACACAGCGACATGGGCAGTGCTTGTGCAGTCAATAACTGTGATTTCCATAACATCCTGCCAGTGGACGTTAGATATCAGTCTCCACATTCCTAAACCGAATCATTTCTACTATTTGGAAATTTCTAATTGTTTAATTACGAAAGTACCCCTCACACAGGTTATGCAACATACATCAATGTTGCTTCAATTTGTGTGGCTTGTTGACAGCTATTGCTTTTCAACAGAATCGGATGGATTTTACTTTCCAGATGATAAAACAGTTGAAAAAAACCCACAGATGTACATTAAAGGAAAGACCTGAGCTATATCTAGACAGCAGAACATCATAAACACTTGACGACAGGCTCTTTTGGAACTCAGCCAGTAAGAAGCTCCCCACCAAAACACCGTAGCAGCATCCTGGCAACCATCCCCAGCATTTATTTTACTTACAGCTGCAACTGTTGTAGTCAAGACTTGTTTGAGTTCAAGTTGTTTGGATTCATAGTCTATGTCTTGACTCGGATTCAGTCTTGGTGTTGACTCAGACTCGAATGAGCCTATCTCGACTACAAAACTGGAAACTGCTCTATGGATATATGTAGATAGTGACAGTCTTGGAAGTATCTGTAAGAAGGTGTTTGTTGTAGAACTGCCCCCAAATAGTCGACTTAATGTTAGTCAAAGCGAAGAGGCTTGAGGCCTATTCGGACGGGATTAGTTTCACATGGAGAAGTGAGGTAAAATAATTATTACCAGAGCTTCTCAGTGATTTTAGTCCTGTGTGATTGTGCCATCTCAGTAATCATTACAGACAATAGCAATATTCGCACGGGATTAGTATTATCTAGGGACCTCTGTGATTTAGAAATGACTCCCCCACATCTGAGTTTTGCTTGACACATTCACACGGGATAAGCAAAGCCTGTGATTTTACTTGAATTTACTGACTTCTCCCGGATATGATGTCAAGACTTCGTTATAGATATAGCTGTATGAAATCATAAACAGGCATCAATATCGTTTGGATTGTTTTATAGTAATAAAAATTATTTCATTCAGTTAGAGAACAGATGCTACAGTTAAAAACTGACCTGATCAGCGGCAGGAGTCAGATTTCATTTACGAGTGAGAAGCTGACAATATACGGGGGAAGATTCAGTTTCAAAGCCAAATGTAAAAGCGTCCATTTAAACGAGCTTGTCATTGTACTGTTCTGTTTTTCATTAAGAATAGTATTGATGTTAATATTCAATCAGTTTACTCCCAAATTGACACTCATTCTAAAGTGAAAGTATAATCCGCGCAGCTCCTCGGGCATTCATAAAGGTGTGCATTAAAATTATATACGATCCGCCTAATCCTGGCCAAATCACAGAGATGTCGATTCACACGGGACTACTATCACAGGACCTCTGTGTTCGGCGAAATATGGTAGGTAATTTGTGGGGGAATTTTTACTTTAAAAATTACAGACATGGCCGATTCGCACATGATTAAGATCACCAAAATTCTCTGCAATTATTACAAATCACCAGAGGTCCCTAGATAATACTAGTCCCGTGCGAATAGGGCTAATGTCAGTAAAGATTACGGCAACTTTTACCTTTGGTAAAAAGGTCTGGAAACATTACATCAGGTAATGCTAATCCTGCGCGAATAGACAGGTGATATCAGTGATCTCAGGAAGCAATGTGATTCGTACATGACGACAGGGAGTGTGTACATCAAGTAACCCCTCCCACTTCTGGTAGTTTTACTGAGATTTCTTATCATGTGTGAATTGGCCAGAAAGGCCTCGGACTAAATCTAAAATATCTTAAACTGTGTTCCGAGGATGAACAGAGGTCTTACGGGTGTGGAAGTCATTAATGAAAGAAATTTCATTTTTGGGTGAACTAACCCTTTAATATTACAGATTTCCTGTGGCAAAATTACATTACTCCATCTACCCTTGTAAAACGAATAACTTCTGAATAGGGCTTTGGTCGACTAAAATTGTATTAGTTGGTTAGTCGAAGAAAAAAAATCTCCACAGGAAGTGGCCAAGTCAGGCAGTCCGTGAGGGACAGATTATTAACGGCGGTTCCTTGTGGTAATTACAATAATTACAGCCTATCATCCATCAACCTCAAATATGGATTATCATTTGAAACATGCAAGTAGTAGCTCTAACGTTAACCTAGATACTGTAAATGTTCGTTATTATTAGGCGCATATCTAAGTGTTTGTGCGGAGTGTGGAAGCAACAGCGGAAATAAATTAAAATACTGTCATTTTTAGTAGTACTTTTATGTGTGTAAACCAAGCCTCTGCTGCTAATTCCACAACGTTGAGAGAGAGAGAGAGAGAGAGAGAGAGAGAGAGAGAGAGAGAGAGAGAGAGAGAGAGAGAAAGAAAAAATGTGAATTACATCAGTCTGTGCATCTCTTTGCATCGCTGTTATTACCTCGCTAGTGAGAAATGTCATGTAACTTTTTAAGTTGCTAAACTATTTTACTGATAAACAGAGAGCACGGGAGAAAGTAAGTATGTGCTTTCCAATAAAACATAATTTTATGGCAAAAAACATTGGAATAATTTGTCGTTTTTATCCTTTTGTTTACTATATTTATTTGCTTGGTCAATGTTGTTGTGGGTTTTGGTTCTTTTGCAGTTGATTGCTGCAAGACATTTGAAATAACTGAAATCATTTGGAATAGTGATATGGAACTGTAATGCGGTCAAGACCTGTCTGGAACTACTTTTGTGGTGCGTTTTCCTAAAAATAATTGCACACCGTAGAATGTCAACAAGTCAGATTCAAGCATTCAACAGCCCTGCAGTTTAATAATAAATAATTATGTCTCCCTGCTATTTTTTCGGACACATTCATAATAAATACTTTTGCAAGTGATTCGCGGCAAGCTTTATTTAGTGACTTTTTTGTTGTCGCTCAGAATTGGCTATAGATTATGCCTAAGGCTCCCCCCGCCTGCAGTATATATTTAAGTGATTTAATCAATATACATGTGTGATGAGTCGACTAATGGCTTAAATAACGACTACTATTCAAATAGAGTACTCTTTAGTCGAGGGCAACCCTAGTTTGTAGTTTTATACCAATCAGTATTGTTTTGTATCACATGTTCATCATTTTCAATTAAAATTGTGTTTATGAATGTATGGATTCACACATGGAGTTATGCAAGTATAAACAAAAACATACATACTGTCTAATTTTGTCATTTTGGCCTCCAAATCTTGGTCCTGTCGGTCCTCTCCTGCAAATAAAATTCCATTTCAGTAACCAGACAAACTTAAAGAACTTTTCTGTTAAAGCTGTGTGCAAACAGTAATTCATTCTCAAAAATGTGTTTATTTGTCAATGGTGATTATGCAAAACTTCAGACTTACAGGAAAAAGTCCTCCTCTTCATCAGAGTCTTCCTCCAGCAGGTTCCTCTGCAAGTTAAGAAGATCAGTGTGTCAGGCTGGTTAGAACTGGAGCAGAATGGGTTTAATATAATATTCTGTCTGTATTGAGACCCGGTGTTTGCAATAAAAGTGAGAAGACAGACTCATAAAGATCTTATTGTGAAGTATACAGTCGTTGTAGCCAAAGACAACAGAACACTCTGAAGGGCACAATGTGGGAACAGCACGTGACAACAGTATTCCTGGAACAGAATTCACCTGGAGATAAACCTGTTCAGAACACAAACTCCTACAAGGAGACAAGAGATATGAAGGTCAATGTGTTCTGCATTTGTGCCACCTGATCTCTGCGGCAATAAATCATAGATCAGGAGGCATCTAGTTGACTTTCAATTCGTTTTGTTGTAACGTCCATGGCTGATCACATGTAACAAATGCCTCACCAGATCATTTCAACATTCGGATGACTAATGTTATATAACTCTCCATAAATGCATCCAGACCTGTGACAAAATTCCATCTGGACAATTCTGTGATAACGTCAACCTTACCACAGAAAAAATAAACGTTTACCCAAAGAAAGGAAAATGCATTGTTTATAACGACTCCAACAATCAATGACTTTCACAATGTTTGTGTATACAGCTACTTAAATGAGTGGTGAAGATAAACACAAACCACTATCATTACTACTGATGTCATCAAGCTGCTTCAAGCTAGACGTTTTGGAAAGGAAAGTCCTTTAAAAAGTCATAAGGTTTAAAATGTAATGTCCTACAGATTCAGTTCATGCAGGCAAAACATTTTTACAAAGAGTTTTGTAATACTAGCAATTTACTGATTTGTAATACTAGCCATGAAATCTATAGTTTGATCATTTAGATCATTCGAATGTAACTGAAATATAATAAACTTTTAACATTTCATATGGCTAACTAACACCTAGGATAGATCACGAGACATACCAACACCTTAGACTGCAAAGTCTGGAAGTTTCAAATAATTTTTTAGGATTTTTTCTCATTGTCATATAAATGTTGTTTCTGGAACTATGATTTTTCAGAGGTTTTAGGAAAATTCTTGTGAATTCAAATGAGTCATACAACTGAGTAGCTCACCTTACATTTCATGGTATGACCGCACACAACACTGCAATTGCTCGTCTCCAATTGGCCCTTTACTAGGGAACATTTAAAAACAAGAACTGGGTCTTTTCACAGGTCACGTTCAACAGTGTTGCATAACCGGCACGTGGAGAAGCCACATTCATCTTAGCTCTATTACACATTCTTGCTCTCTCAAAATTCTGCTGCAGAGTTCGAGCTTCTATGAGAGCAAATTAAGAGGAGGCTTTTCTTTGAAAGTGCTAATGTCTTAACCATCCAAAAGTTTCCCCCAATCATACATCAGTCGGGATTTGTACTCAAGTGAATTAGACAAGGTTATCATATCCTGGCACTGACTGTAAGGTCTGGCAGGGTTTTTAAGGACAGACTCTGTAGGACTGGCAGAAGATGGAGGCATTGAATGTTAATAATGAGATTGGAACTGACAGATTCTTGGGAAGGGCTCCACAAGTTTGCAACCCCCTGCGTGAGCTAATGTCAGTTACATCACAACTTTTCCGTACACTGTCTGGTTTTGTTATTCAAAAAGAGATGTATTATTGCTTGCTATGTCCATTTGACTTACACTACCATTTTTGAATGAAGTCTCTTATGCTCACCAAGGCTGCTAGCCTAGAAATCTAGATGTACCCTAGCGGACGCAAATGTAATTTGCAGCCAGGGTAATCTAGCAACTCTTCATTAGCTTGCGAGCATGAAAAAACTAATTCTAGTCAGATCAATCACATCGTGTATAGAGTCGGTGGGCGGGGTTAACATAATGACGGCAGTGTTGCGGAGGTTCCGCGTGAATTTCCTGCTACTTCTCTGCTAGCAAAGAACAGCATTGAAGTCATTCTTAAAAAAGGAAGATTTGTTCAGGGTTTTGCCGACTGGACTGGAATCTATCAGCTAGCTACGCTGGAGGGAAAGTGCATGGGTCTCACCACTGATAGCGCTCTGGTTGGTTGTAGCACTACCCTATTGTGTACAAAGGGATTTTGAAAGACAACCGTTTATCCCAGACCCTCGGATTGAGCCTTGTCAATGCTGTGTTCCCAGACTCAACATTTTGATGTTGGTTTGGCCTTTCAGGCTACAAGGCTGAAGTAACATCATTAAATATTAATACAATTTGATATAACTGTTTTCTAACCCTAATGGAAAAGCAGAATTTTCAGCATCATTACTCCAGTCTTCAGTGTCACATGATCCCCTTCCAACATGCTGATTTGCTGTTCAAGAAACATTTATTATCAACATTTTTGTGGAAATTAATCAGGAATTTTCAGAATTCTTTGATGAATAGAAAGTTCAAAAGAACAGTATTTATTTGAATTATTTGAAATAGAAACATTTTGTAACATTATAAATGTCTTTGTCACTTTTGATCAGTTTATTGCATCCTTGCTAATTAAAAATATTAATTTCTTTCATAATAATATGAACAATCTTGATTACTTTAACAGCATTGCAACATCGATTTGCATGGGCCAAAATAGCTCCTATTTTTATTTAAATAATCTAGTTTACATATGATGTCTGTTTATTTCTGCAAAATCATGTTCCGTTTTTTTTTGAAGATTTTCTGTTTATTTTTCTCTCCATCTGTTTCATTTTTCTTCCTTTCTTAGTTTATCCACTGCTGTTATGACATGTGTTAACTGCTTGACACTGTTAAGAACAAATTGCTCTCTGAAGGGCTGTACAACACAGGAGTTGAAATGTAGTGTGTGGGTACATGTAATAGCATGTTGTAGATGGGTTATATAAGTTTTGCAGACACTGAGGAACATGAGGGGAGAGTTGTTTACTCACTCTTACTCGTGTAAACAACTCAAACAGCTCATAGGGCACAATGGGGTTGTAAAAGTGCAGAGATGTGTAAGTCAGGCTCTGGTCAGCCTTTACAATCCATGCCGTCACCACCTCTTGTTACTCTATATGGTCAAAACTAACAGTGTTACCTCAGTGACTTACCCGCTCACTGCGAATGGAGCCGGTGACCTCCTCATCATTCAAATGCCGTTTGAATTTGGGGGGCATGCTGGGGTCGAGCTGCTCCTCCCTCTCTGGCTCCCTCTGCAGGCAAAGACAGGAAGCACAGCTGTGACTGAATAGCTTTATGACATTTTGTGTCTCATTTTTCTAATATAATAAAATTATTTCGGCTCAAATAATATTTCATGTCTATTTGTGACCCTGGACCACAAAACCAGTCATGAATGTCAATGTTTTGAAATTGAGATTTATATATCATCTGAAAGCTGGATAAATAAGCTTTCCATTGATGTATGGTTTGTTAGGATAGAACAATATTTGCCTGTAAATCTGAAAACTGAGGATGCAAAAAACGCCTTAAAAGTTGTCCAAATGAAGTCCTTAGCAATGCATATTACTACTAAAAATAAATTTACAAAATATCTTCATGGAACATGATCTTTATTTAAAGCTGTAGTACATAACATTTTCCTCTCTAGCGGTTAATAAACAGAACTGCATGCGTCTTGCAGAAGAACATTGCAGCCGGAGCTACTTCTCTCAGTTTATGTCTATGGCGTGTCACGCAGGGACTGTGCTCCTGCGCAGCGGTTCCTACCAGACCGGTCTGAAATAGTCCCAATATAAACACTTATTATAAGTGTAGCATAATGATTCAGGGTAAGACGAAAACACGGTATGAAAAATGGATTCATGTTGTACATTCTCATTATATAACTTTTGTAAATCTTGGAACACAAAAAAAGTTATGGACAGCAGCTTTAATATCCTAATGATTTTGGGCATAAAGGAAAAATCTATCATTTTAACCTATACATGTATTGTTGGCTATATATTGCCACAAAAATACCCGTGTATTAATGGTTTTGTGGTCCAGGGTTACATCTGATGTCCAGTAAACCAGTAATTATACCTAAATAAATCTATTTTGGGCTTATTTTGACATTATGACCAGGTGACTACATTATTGCTTATAAATTGATACATATGGTATTACTGTCATGCAATACAGTTCTTTAGCATTAGAGTTGGGTTGACTTTTGCTGTGCATTAATACAATTAGCTTGCATTAATCAGCTATTTTACAATGCCTTTGAATGTGTCAACCTATTTAGATTTTAGAGCTGGGCCTATTTGTTCTTTAAGTCCTAATTTAGACCAGACTGTGACCTAAGTGAAAGCTCAGCTATAATGACCCATTTGAGCAGAGGTCTGTAAATCGGTTCATTAGACTGAACTTTAAACCATAAAAGCTGAACTACTTTTAAGTAAATCCGTCATAATTCAGACTCGGGGATGGACCACCCGTTATATTTTAACTAGTTTAGTCAAGGGGATCAATCTAGCCACACTATTGTAATGTGAAGCATGCAAACATCAAACAGAGCAGTTAAAGAAGAGCTCCTAGAGTTGATGTCAAAATGTGTTTGCTTTATATTCACCCATGGTTAAACCATTTGGTCATTCTTTTAAAAATCTGTAGCCTATAGCTTTGAAGTCCACAGCAGGTTTTCAACTAGAAACTACCAGACATATAAACTTTACCTATGGAACAACAATGACTGGCTCATAAACAGTCCCTCAGATGGACACTTTCTAGAGTTCAGATCTAGAATCAGTACAACTAACAGGAAATTCATTTTCAAATTGTAGCTTGCCAAATTCTACCATGCATATAACCCTGATAACAGCAATATTTAACTAAATACTCATCTGCTACAAAAGACAATAATGTTGCATGGAGTCTTCAAGGAAAACTAAAGTGTGAGATTTTACTGAGATTTTTTTGTATGATATTTTAATTATTTTGAGAATCAGTTGCTGTGGTGTGGCAAGCAGCGTGGCGAGGGGCCGCGAGAGCGGCCGGTGACGAGTGGTAATGAGTACCAGCTGCGCGACACACCGGTCTTGTCTCGCGGCCAAGGGACGGGAGCATAAAAAGAGGAACGAAGGCAGCGGAAGACGAGAGAGGACCAGGCCTGGATTTATGTTGAGTTTTGTTTTACGTGTTATGTGTTTGTGGGCAGTCGTCCGTGAGGGGCTGCCCACGCTTTATTTTGTGTGTTTGCGGGCAGTCGTCCGTGAGGGGCTGCCCGTGGTTTTACTTTCGTTTTGTTTATTTATTTTGAATTAAAAAGTGTTTGAACGTTCGCCGGTTCCCGCCTCCTTCCTTCCCATCTACGAACTTTATTACAGTTGCATAGTGCATAATATATGAATTATGTTGAGATTTAATAATAGTTGCCAGTTTGGGCGGGTTAGCCTACATATCTCATCATCGGTTAATTTCAAGATTTTTACAGTTTCCAAAAAAAAATTGTCATACATGAATTTGCCCTGTTTTGATCCATTTTCCTGGGAAATTGATTATTTATTTATTCATTTATTTTTGTCATCATTATTTTGTTTTATGGAAATAAAATGGTGCTAATCAATCTTGACTGACATGGCAATGCAATTATTTTGCATTATTTTAATAGTAAAAATTTTGGGTGTTTTTTTCTTGGATTGGGCGGGTTTTAGTGAGCTTTTGGGCTGGAAATCGTCAACCCAATCTGGCAACACTGCTTGTAGCTACTGTAAGTTTCTACTATTGATATTTTTTCCCGTTTGTGTAATTTTATTATTCTCCAACAGCTCATATACCTAACGGATTTTATATATTTAATTCCAACTACTTATATGCATATAGAATGGTGCATAAAACAAATTCATAAGTAAAAAGGGGTTTAAATAATAAATCAGCTCTGTAGTAGTGAGTGAAGGACATACAAATATGGAAAGGAACACAGTCTATATATTTATATAATTACATCCCAACAGCTGTGATTTGCTATCATATTCTCACATCTATGCATTGTCAAAATTCATTAAAAAAAAGGTATAGAGAAAATTATAAGTAATGGGTTTAGTGGCGATTTTTAATGGCATTTGACACTTTAAACCCTGGCTACTATCCCACAGATGGCACTGTGAGTGCTTGCAGCATTGTCAGAAGAAATCTGTGCATAAAATAAATGTATTAGAAAACTAAACATTTGTCAGTGTATTTAGTAATGTTTGGGACCACATCACGATTTCAATCATCATACTCTTATCAGCTACTGCCACCCCAACCGCTTGTCTTTTCCAACAAAGGAAAAAGTTCCAGGTACGGGCAGGTGACTGACTGCTCTCACCAACCGGAATGGAAAGGGGTTGTGTTACTCTCTATGCTGCACACAACCTTAGGGATTTCTGCACTTTTCATCTTTGAAGAGACATAATTAAAATGTAATGTTTATGAAACCGGGACTTTTTATACCTTGAAACCAGGGATGGAAATTAGCACCCGCCACCAGCCAAATGTAAAGCGCTCAAATGTAGAACAGCGCTCGTGGATCGATTCGTCGAGACTGTTTTCCAAGATGGCGCCTGTCCGTAAATGCGTAGTGTACTGTGTTTATAAAGCATCTTCTTATTAAACTATTTGTACACTTACAAAGTTCTCAATGCTTCGGTTTGCATGTAGGGACCCTCATTATGCTACCGTGTTAGTGTGAGGCTATTTTGAGCCTTGTTAGTGGTATTAACCAGCGATTTAATTTTACTACCCTGTGTCGACCCTGTGCCCCATACACAAGTGTTATAAGCTAATCTGTTTTTAGAGATAAAACTCTTTACATTCGATTTTCATGAAAACCCATCCCAGAGAACGATCTACTTGGTAACCATCTGTTAATTACCCCTAGGTTCATTTCTCACCGGAGTTGTCCTTTAAGTTGTCCTCTTTCATAGACAGCTCTTCTCTTCTTGCTGTGTAATTGTTTAAATTCTTTTTTTTTTTTTTTCAATCAATAATATTCTGCAGAAGACAGAAATTAATCTCACTGCTTTTCTTGTGAGAAATGAATGTCAGTTTTACACTGATCCACAGCATGTGATTGGATGTTCACGGCTGATGTCACAGCTAAACTCCTAAACTCAGGATCAATGCCTGAGTTGAAAGAGAAAGACGATGATCAGCATCATGGGACCAACAAAGCCTGAATTGATTGGTTTGGTTGTGTCAACTCAAAACTAATCCTGTAACCTTAAGTTTGTTAATCTACCATCATGGTACAGGCCCCAAGAACAAACTAAACTAAATTTTAAAAAAAAGAAGAGTACTTGTAACCAGAGACATGAAAAAATGGAAGCGAAAGTGCAAAAATGCTTGCTCATTTCCTGGTTTTAGGACTCATTACTGCTGACTCGAATGAATAAGTTAATTGAAATTAAACAACTAGCTTAAATGAATACTTCTATGAGGGTGTGTTTGTCTAATGTACTACACAATGTGACATAATATACTAATGTAATACTGTCATGCTACACTGATAGCTTCTGGCTGGAAAAGCTAATCTATTTTAACAGCTACTGCCAAGCTACTGATGCATTTAATTAGGTTGTAGTTAAATGTGGCAGCTACACTATTTTTGGTGATTTACTCATTTATGAATTCTTGCTGTTTTTGATTTAAAAAAAGTCTTTAGCAGACAAACTAAAGCTGCTTCCTTCCTCCACCAACTGGACAACACTCAAACTCCAAGTCTAGTACCATTGAGTCCACTGTCCTCTGCTCTCTGACTGTTCTCTGCTTCTCTTGCTGGAAGAGCTGTAGGAAAACGGCTTCTCCTTTATCCAGGAGTATGGCAGAGCGTTCCAGAAAGCAGGAAAAGGGAAAAGCGAGGCTGGGGACAGGGAACGAGAGGAAGGGAAGAGAAAAAAGTTTGAGAGAAAGAGCATGAAAAGGTAAATAAAGGATGCTAAGACACAGAATCTAACCACCATCCACTGACACCCTTTACATCTCTTTAAGTTCATTTCAGTGCAAATATAGAACCTTACCATGGTTTCTTAAAGCCTGCTATCATTTAGTTATCCTACCCTTTGTGTGAGGAACAGACTAAAATTTGTTACTCATTACAAATCTTGACCACATTGTCTGCTCTCAAATTTCACTTGCGCTTCCATGTATTTAAACTTGGGTGGTGTCCAAAAATAGGGCACTATTTGGGGGGACAGCTATTTGTACCACATGGTGTCAGAAACCATAGGGGATACTGCATTCAATCAATTCCACAATGCACAACGAGTGTCCAACTGATGCATACGGCTAAAGAATACCCCTAAAGCACTGTGAGAGTCGCGCACTGAATGATTTACAGCAGCTGAATCAATCGTCCAGCCATCCAGCCATCCATCCATCCATAACGCACTGGTCCAGTGTAATATCATAAAAGTAAACTTTAAAAAAAATATTTGATTATTAAATTGTTTAATTGCGGTTATACATGCTAGTTTCTATCGCAGAGTTCTAGATAAATATTTCCATTACTACTGGACCTGCCAGTTTGCTACGTTTCAAATAATTATCAAACAGCAAGCACAAATTATGCAAAAGCGGCAGCCCTTCTGGCACACTCAGTCTCCGAATTCACTAACTCATTCTCGCTCACTCCTTCAAGTGGACTATATTAGTGGAGTAATGTACGGAATAGTGAATGCGACAAACACATCATTGGTGTTTCTTAATGTCAAAATGTATGTGTCACCTGAGAACAAATGATGTTGTGCAAATGTGTGGTCAATCTCAATAGGAATACACTCAATCAGGAACACAAAGCTGCTTGATGTGAAAGTGTCTTCCGTGAGCAATGTGCTTCATACATCATTATATTTACAAAAGACAATGAACCTTTTTTGCCTATGAAATTTTGCAGAATTATTGCTAATGTGACCATACCTTGACCAATGTAAAAAATATAACATCTTTATGGTCCGGTTCCATGGAGGAGAGGAACATTTTCAGCAAATTATTATGTGACCTTGAACATTAGTCAGTATATGTTTGGACTGTTTCTCACACAAAAGAGGTTATTGTGCAGCTTTTTATTTCTTTTTTCTTTTTTAAGCACGACAAATGTCATTATACAGAACTGTCTGTGCATAAAATATAATTACAAGAAGATTTTTTTTAAATGTATTTTCTGTTTGAAAGGTAAATGGATGGGTGGATGGATGATGGACCGACAGTGATATGAAGGCTGGATGGAAGGAGTGATATGATTGATGGATGGATGGATGGATGGATGGATGGATGGATGGATGGATGGATGGATGGATGGATGGATAGAAAAATTATATGATGGACAGATGGATGATGGACGGATGGAAATAGTTATATATGATATGATCATGGATTGTATAGTAAAAAGACATTGGAGATTTTTTAAATTCGTTTTCAAGGTGAAAAAAAATACGGCATACAACACAACTTGGACTGGAATAGAGATGTTGGTGGATTGATGAATGGATGGATAAGATAAATGAATGGATATAGAGTATGGATGGATGGAAATAGTGATATGAAATAGGGATGGATGAAAATTGTAATATGAAATCTGTCTGGACGGATATGGCCATGATACAAATACAAATTACAAACAATACAAACCACCAAACAAACAAATGAACATCTGATAGTAAAAATGTTTCCAGACTTCACAAGTGATCACACTGATTAAACTTTCACGTGCGCGTAACAATGTTATGGAACAGCTTCATAACAGACAGCTCACAAACAATACTAACAGGTTAGGCAATAAGCATCATTCCAGTGTCCTCTGTATCCCCATCACTGCCACTGCCACTAAACGCTCCAGAAACACACAGGCCAGGGAATGGCTAAAAGAAACATTGAAATCACTAACAGATGATGTGACTTGACTTTCTATCAACAACTGTGGATTAATCAGAGACTGTTTGAATAACTGAATCAAAAATCAATGGCACTTACATAATCACTGAGCAGAAAATATATAATGAAACAATAAACAATAGTCCTTCGCTTATTCATGCCCATTCATGTCATATTTTACAGGACTCAACTTAGTGAGATTAGGATGTAATGTGCATGCATATGGATTTAAGAATATTCAACAACAACAACAACAACAAAAATAATACTAAGAAACCAAATAACTAAATAACCAAAGTTTCAACTGACCACTCATAACCCTGCTCAGCACCTGCTAAACATGCTAGTCATCACAACCATGTAACTTAAACATACTGATCCTACAGGACGCTTAAAGACAGACACAAATGATAAGACATGCTTTGATGCATGAAATCAAACGATCGTGTTTACATGAAGATTTGTGGAAGAATGGAAACACTGAAGTGAAAGCAGAAGGGATGACAGCTAGCAGAAATGCTAACACCTCTGGCTACATCACTGACCGCTTGACAGACAAACAAACACACACACACACAGGCCTTAAGAGTCACTCTCCGGCCAGTCTACCTCGGAGATCTTGTTTTTGTCGAATCCTGTTTAGAAGAACCGCGTCTGTGTGTTAATAATCCTGATCCGAACCCGATCACAGCGACGCGTCCTGAATGATGATGCCTCTCGCTTGGCTCTGTCAGAAGCGGAAGTCAACACACAGCTGGACTGATCCTGTTTCCTGCAGACACATCATAATTTTAGTCATTACCATCTTCATCTTCTAATCAAATATTAAATCAACATATGGTCAAAAATATATGAAAAAACCCTCAATAAATCGTCAACATTATTTAAATCATCAATATATTCTAAATATAGGCCTACACAAGAATAAAACATTATCACCGTCTCATAATATAAAAATATCTCCATAAAATAAATGCTGTCTTGGTGAGCATAGGAGGTTGAGTGTATCACACAAAATAAGTTGTTATACATACACGCATTGAAGATATAAATTATTGTGTAGCCTATGGTTTGTGTAAAAAGGTTACCTTTTAATGAGTCGAGTTTAGGCTGAATACTTTATTGATCAGATTCCCCAAAACACACTGAAAACAAATAAAAACCAAGGACTTGAGAAGATTCATGGAACATTTGGAGTAATAAATTCAGTTCATCCTGTCATGAACATGAAAAAAAATGCAGAGTGATGCAGCTCTTCAGAAGAGATGGTTTTGTGAGCAGGCCCGGAATGTGTCCCGCGAGCTACAGGAGCTACATGATCTGTAAAACAGGCAACCATGAGAAATGTTTTACATGGGGATAGAAGGTGCTTTGCAAAGTGAAAAGTGTTATGTGTTCAGGGCCTTAATTTTAATGTAAGGATGCACTTACAGACATAAAAGGGACGTTTTTGTTACATGTGTCTTTTGTGCAATAACCTGGTGTTCATCTCAATCAGCTCACTATATTGTGTACATGAATTTGATTCAGGCACTGGAAAGGAACGTAAGGAAGGACACTGGACTAGCACACTACACATTGGGACACTGATGATGACATGACAACAAACTTGTTCAATGTCACTACTGTTTTTTATTAACAACAGCAGAACTAATATTTGTCTTTGATTGTTGCATATAAATTAATTGAATGTTAGCTATTATGTTCAGTAGGCTACCATAGAAATATATATATATATATATATATATATATATATATATATATATATATATATATATATATATATATATATATATATATATATGCTGAAATAGGAATAACCCTTAAACGCACACCTCGGGTCTTTAGTGACCCGCAATGTCATTCACTACCATTCTTTTTATCTAAGTTAGACAGCAACATTCTCAGTATTCCTCAATCAATTCATTATAAATAACAAGAAACAATAATAGAATTAGACTTTTTTTTCCCATAATTTCTTTGTAAATATCGCTAACGACCCAAGGTGAGTAGGTATATATTTTTCTGAAGTGCACAACTATTTATTCCACAATGTGGTGATGTCTGATATACAATGATGAAGTGATGTTTCAAAGTTCAAAGTTCAAAGTTGAATATCTAAAAATGATTGGCGAAGCATCCATGCATTAAGGGTAAAATAGCACCTTGCTTTTCCAAAACATCTATTGTGTGTGTGTGTGTGAGTTAACTCACGTGCTTCAAAACTTCCATTAAGGGAACATAGTGAGCATCGATGCTCCCTGGTTTTCACGGTGCATTGTAGGACTTTTTAGTGAGTGTTTCAGTGCACTGGAAGGAATTTGAGATTGGGACTACCCTTAAAATGGCCCCCTCCCTGATCAGTGCCATGACTGCTGAATTAGAGAGCTGTTTGAGACACATCCCTGGTCTATTTTAGCTGGAGTGTGTAAAGTTCTGTGTATATTTAGCTACTCCCTTGAACTCTTGTCAATTTTTCATATTCAGAATCCTGCAAGACATTGAAGGAAATGGAAAACCGATGAGAAACATCATTATATAAACAGTGAGAAAGCCAAGTCTGACTTTGAATATTTCACTAAGTGACTTGGCTCGTGTTGTTAATGCTATTTTAATTGAAGCGACAATATTTTTAACAAAACAAAGAGCATTTGGAACTGTACTGGAAGCAGTCAGCTATTTCTCAACCCTCCACATTTAAAAAAAGACTCCACTGGCCTGCTTTTCTATGACTTCTGACCTTCAGGTTAATTTAAGCTACCCGTGGGACACTTTAGGTTGTATTTCAGGTGGGTTATAAAGTTCTACTCCTCATACTTTCTGTTTGTCCAGTTTAACCTCAACATCTCTTCATACAATGGAGGGAAAATGCTTACAACATATCAGCAATTCACAGAACGTTAAACCAGATAAATATATTCCAAAATTTATGAGGAAACGAATTTATGACCTTTGACTTCAAATGTCACTAAAAGGAAATATTTATCTGCCTGTTGATCCTAATGTTTATACACTCAGTGAGAGTCCAGGGTTTGGTGCACGTTGAAAATGGCTAAAATAAACTTCCCTGACGTTCTGATGAGACAAGCAGACGTTCTGAAAACTAGGAGAGAAAGAGCAGGAGCAATTTTGTCACAGAGGATTTAGTTGAGGCCTCTAGATGGACAATTGAACATTTCATAAGGGCAGTATATGGAAAGGTGGCAGGCTGGTTGATGGGATGGTGATCAGCGGGAATCCTGACTTAGTTACAGGATTATAAACAGCAGGAGGGAGGAGTACAAGGCTGAAGGATGAGTAGTAAAACCAGTGACAGAGTCCCACATGCACTTGAGCACTTCCTTCTGTCTATAAAATTCTCTCTTTTCATTACTTGAAATAAAAATTAACTGAAATAAAATTAATATGTTTTATATGTTTTATTTAAACATATTTAAACTTACATTTTTTATTTCAGCTAGTTGCCAAGGCAAGATGTCTAGTTTGGTTTAAGTTGAATTACTAAAATTACTAAAACTAGATTAACTACAACTAAAACCTAAAACTTAATAAATCTACAGTATATAGACATATTTAAAGGGAACCTGCCCACACTGCATGGGCAGTGTGTGTACACAACCACTAATGGTGAAAATCCCCACTCCTATTTTATATTCCCAAAAATCATAAACCGTGTCTCAAAATGAGTAGTTCACATTTCCCATATATTCTGACATCACAATGTAACAGGCTAATTAATGTAATAATACAATGTGCCCTTTTATCTTAGATCCTGTACACAGTCTGCCATGTTAAATGGATACTCAAAAATGGAGAGAGAAAAAAATGACCCCACGATTTACCTGCCCTCAGGCCATCTTAGGTGTATATGACTTTCTTCTTTCAGATGAATACAAATCGAAGATATTAAATGCTATTCCAAGCTTTATAATGGCAGTGAATAGAGGATGTAATTTTGAAGCCCAAAAAAGTGCATCCATCCATCCATCTATCATCATAAATATATCCTCCTTCTGAAGCAAAGCTATATTTAATATATCTCCAATTAACGGCCAGTCATATTAATTATTTTTTATGTGTTCTTGTCTTGTATTTGTGCATCTGTGAACTGTTCTGTGTTTATCTTGCTGCAAAACCAATTACCCTATGGGGACAAATAAAGTCTAAAGTCTAAGTCTAAAAAGTCTAATTATATTTGACTGAAAGTAGAAAGTCATTTGGCTTGAGGGAATTTTTTATTTATTTTAATATTGAACTATCCCTTTAATATCCTTGCTAGAGCTGCTAGTTGAAACACCACAATGTCTCATTGATACATATATCAATGATACATAATACAGAATCTAAATATTCTGTTGCTTAATGTATCACTGAACACAGAATGCATTTTTGAATTCCACAGCCCTACTTTCCACTGCTTTTCTGTATATGTGTTAGACAGATGTGTTTGACCGGCACTCTAAAAATGCAGTGCTCAAGTTAAAAGAAAGTTAAATAACGCTTGCGAGCACCCTTCTGAAAACTAAAATGACAAATGGCACACCTATGTTTTTGTGGACTTAAGTCAAGTGCACATGAAGTGTGTCTTTTGGGACAGGTCCAAAAAGTAGCCCACAGCCCTCTTCTGGAAAGCATTTGCATTAAGGATACACACATGAAAACAGCCTGTTTTTGCTTCCACACACAACCTGAAAACCTAGTCCAAGATGGTTTTCATGACATGAAGCCCTAAGGGTGAAAAGGTCAAAATGTGCCTTTCTTTCTCTCCCTTTGCAGTTTCCTTCACCACCGGTGCAGTTGATCAATCTTAAACTGACCATGACTGCAGAACAGACCTCAATCAAATGTCCATGTCTCCGGATACATTAGCCATTGCTGTGTTTCTGCATGTGATGGAGCAGGAAGCATTAATCTTTCCTAGTAATGTGTTTACCTACTGTCATGAAGACTTCAAACACCATGGCAAAGGTCACACCTGCCATGTGTCCTGAAGTTTAGAGTTCACCAGAGGTCAAATTTACTTCCGAATGTTGTCCATACAGGATGCTGCCGTTTTACTTTACATGTGTTCTATAAGTGCGTCCGTCCGTCCGTCCGTCCGTCCGTCCATCCATCCATCCATCCATCCATCCATCCATCCATCCATCCATGACTCAATTGAATAAGGCACATTTATATGAAAAACAGAGCTTTACGGAGCTTATATGGATGTTAACACTAGCACAAGACTTTTTTTCCATTTCACCCTTCAAACAGACCTAAAAAAAGTTTCATGAAAACCTTGGATCACCTGCTGCTGTCTAGTCAACATGGCAATAAACACGTTTTCCCTAAACAGGAACTGTGCAGACAATTATTTCACCAGATCCGTAAAGGCTCTACTATGCCACAAAGGTCCTGCTGAAGATGAGCACCAGGTGTTTGCGGAGGCCTCCTGATGGGTCACTGCGAGATGCTGCTGTTGATTATGACCTTTTAAACTGGATTTCTGCACTTTATTGGACATCTTGCAGAGTTAAGAGTGCAGTTTATGGCTTCATTCACCCGCAAGATTAGTGATCACTTTCTCATGTGTAAGTCCATTAGAACATGACTCTTTAGTCTCTGTGTTTGAATCAATGGACTATTATACTTATTTATTTATATGAATATATACAACACCGTTTGACAGCAAAGGCATTTATAATGTGTTGTAGATTTTCCCTGATGCACCTGACTTAAGTTTACACGTCTCATAATCGATGTCCCTAAATGTCTCCTCAAAGCTTACAAATGTATCCTCTGCGTCTACTAATCGGCATCTGCTGAGTCAGTCAACGTCTTAACCCCTAACACAATCACTTGGGCTTAAGATATATTGTGTTCAGTGCTGCACAGCATTAACTACAGACGCAAGACAATGCCTTATAATATGCTTTAATGAGGCTAAGAACAATTTCAGAGAGAATCCCACCAGCAAAAAGAGTTGGCTACAACTGTTTTTATAGAAGGGCATAGCAAAGGTTTATAATTCAGGAAACCCTTTTGTAACAAGGTAAAAACTAATCTGGATTTCTTGAATATGCACTGAAAAATAAATATTTGCACTGCTTGTTCAAATTGCTTGATTAAAATGAGCTAAATCAACACAATTGCTATTTTGTCCAAACTTAATTTGATTGAGTTCAATCCACTTAAATTGAAGTCAAAATGAAGTCAAACTTAATCCGTTTGTGTTTGTGTGATACATGAATGATTTATGTTGCATTACAGTTTTTCTCAGTCGCTTTGGTACATTTCTCGAATCAAACTTACAATTTGCAAAACAGTAAGTGCATTTCTCAAAACAATTTGTACAAATAGCAAAACACCATGGATAATCTGCAAAAGCCACTCTCTTGCTCAAAATCCTTAGTTCATCTCTCAAAAGTAAATATATGTTTCAATGAACATGTCAGTGCCATCAGAATGACAAATCCTTGTGTCTGTGTACGGATAAGACAGTCAAATTGTCATGTTGTTAATATAACAGTTTACTCTGGAGGGATGTTCTGATGGAAACTATGGCTAAAGTTTTGATGACAATTACAGTTTTTTCAATTGTTTACACACATTTTCTGAAAGCATGCCTCATATTCTCAGAACTCTACACACAAATGCAAAAAAAAACACACAATGGGCAAAACCCCTCAATTCTCCTGCAAAATGAAACTTTACATTCAAAACAATGTTATTTCTTCTCAAAATGGGATTTTGTTGTCAAATGACACACACAAACCATCATAAGTATATACATTTATAAGAACCAGCTGAAGACTGATATGCTCAACGTAAAACAGTATGATGAATGGAAAACACTTCTCCATTCATCATAATGACTGAGGCCTTTTTTGGTTCAGTGTTACACTTACTACAGACAGTACAAACATAAGTGTGCTGTAAAATATTTGAGAATATTGTTTTTATACTCAGAACACACAAATACATGGTAAAAGTTTATTTTATTTTTCCTGCAAAAACAATGTACACAGTGTACATCCCATTCCCAACCAACACAAAGTTGCACATACACTACATACAAAACAACAGAAGAATATACTGTATACAGTTACAGTAAAAAAAAAAAAAAAAAAACTATGCTGCATCCCCTGTTGCCCTTTTATGCTAAAGCTCTGATTGCAAGGAAGTGTGTTCCTTGTGAAACCAAGGTATATTCTGCATGAAAATTGTGCCAAAAGCAGATAATTGTGTGTAGTGTTTTGAATAAAGTGTGTTTTAGAACTGCAATTTGAGTGTAAAGCAGGAACTGTGTTTGTAGTTTAGCAGAATTGGTTCAGGGGGTTGGTGAATGAGTTACATGTTGTAGACATTGTGTCTCAAGTACAAGAATTTGTGTGTAAACAATTGAGAAAAACTGTATTATATATATATTATAAGTAAATGGTTATATAAAATAAACAAAAAACTGCCCACAAGGTAAAATCCAGATAACCAGACAGCATAGTTTTGGTTGTCTGACAAGTATTAATGTTTACAGGATGTTTCTTTGCTTTAAACACTTGTTTTCCCCACTAGACAGACACCCGACCACGTGTTTACTGTGAACTCAAAAAGCGTCAGACAAAAGCATTACCACACGATTAAGTGTTGAGGAATGTTGTTGTGTATAATTGAGGGCCATCAAGGTACCTGTTTCTCGCCATCTTTCTTTGTTTTCCACTGATGCCACTCCTTGATCTTTATGGGCACACTCCCATAAACCCAGCAGGACGCGGTCTGGGTATTGATGTGGTTTCGACATAGACAGTTAGCTAGGGCTCCTGAATACCAGAGATGTTTACCCTAGCCATTTGACTCAGTGCTCTGTCGCATTCTCTCAGCAGTTGTTTGCATCCCAATCATCCCGTGCAACCATGAGGAATTCAAACCTGAGGTGCTTTAAAAATAATTTCCCCCAACAATGCTCCAAGCTAAATTTAAGAGCATCCAGCAAGCAAATCCATTGTAAAAGGCCCTCAAATGCATAAAACCTAATCCAGGATATAAATGTTTGCTTTATAGCTGTATAAAAGTTTTTTAGCTTAGTGATTATATTTCTTTGTCTGATGAATCTAACATTAGGCTCATATTAGAAATGTTGAATCCATCAAAAAATCAAGAGACCTAGAATCAAGAGGTTGTCTTGGAGAGGTTACACAGACCAAAAGTAATTTATTGGTACAATATGTATATGGCATTATTTATGGTATTGTACATGCTGTGTCTGAATTATGGCTGTGAGCAAAAGCATATCACATACAAAAATGAACACACTACCATTTAAAAACTACAATGTTTTAATAGAAGTCTATTAATGCATTTATTTGATTAAAAATACAAAAAAACACAAATTTTGTGAAATGTTGCATTTCAATATTCTATTTTAAAATGTAATTTATTCCTGTGATGGCAAAGCTGAATTTTCAGCATCATTCTTTCAGTATTCAGTGTCACATGATCCTACAGAAATCATACTAATATGCTGATTTGCTGCTCAAGAAACATTTTCTGATTATTATCAATGTTGAAAACAGTTGTGCTACATAATATTTTTGTGGAAACCATGACATTTCACACAAAAAGATACATAGAAAGTTAATAAACATTTAACATATCAGCATTTATTATATATATATATTTTTTGTCATTTTGAATGTCTTTATTGTCACTTTTGTGTAATTTAATGCATTCTAGCTGAAAAATATTTATGTATTAATTTGTTTTCTGATCCCACTGATTTTTTTCTATCAAAATCAAATTACTGTGTGTGGTTAAAACCATAATATACTAATATAATATTTCAACTAAATAATATAATTATTTCCAGGGTCTTGTTAAATGGCATGGAAACAAGTCTGCTTGTTAACTGCTCCTCAGCAAGCCACATTTTTCATATCTGAAATGTAATATTTGCTGTTTGTGATTAGAATAGACCTTTCAAGTATGAGCATTAATAACAGTGATGGTTGCCTTAGGAAACACCACAAAAATAAAAATATTTTGGAACCTCTCATATCTCTTTTCCCCAAATGAAACTTATTGAACCTTCTTTAGGAGAGCAGTACTGCTTTCTCAATCAAATGCGTCCATACACGTGTTACCAATAAAGGCTTCTTTGTCACGAGGGAAAGAGGGAGAGGAAGAGAAAGCGAGTGAGCGAGTGAGTGAAATAATGAGAGAGAATGCAAGAAACAGCAGTGAAAACACTGCCTGCATGCCATTAATAATGAGAAACACAAACAGTAGATGATATAACTGTAATACGGTTAAATCCCCCCTGTGCAGAGGGCAGATGAACAAACAGGAGGTGTCACAGGAACATCCAGAAGATTTATGACTCTGAATTCCCCGCATCTCTATCCTCAGACCTGCTCTGTCGCGCGCGCACATACACACACACACACACACAATGTCTGGTGCGCTTTCTTTCTGGGGAACCACCATAGACGTATATATACCATAGACATTCCCTATATAAAGCTACACACACGTCTGGTTCACTATCTTTATGGGGACTTGCCATAGACGTAAAAGTTGTTATACTGTACAAATGGATATTCAATCCCCCTTCACTAACCTCTACCCCTAAACCTAACCATCACACAAAACTTTCTGAATTTTTACATTTTCAAAAGAACTTTCTATATGATTTTGTACCCATGGGGACCTCAGTTAATGTCTCCACACTGACACGAGTCTGTGTACATTCACACGCACACACATTTGACTAAGCAACGCAAATGGCAACATACCATTCCATTTTTACAAGCTAACTTTAATTAATATAGCTAATGGTAACTTAATTAAAATTTTACCAATTTAAATTAAAGTTAGAATGAAAGATCACCATACTGTGATTTTTATAAACAAAGCATTTATTTAAAAGACAAAGAGGATGGAATATGTTTTAAATCATTTAAGACAAGCACATTAATGCATCGATTTGAGCCAGAGCCAAACTGAGCTCTGATTGGCCAATTCTGCTTGGAAAGAGAACAGAACTCAGTCTTGGTGTTTTGTGCGCTTGGTCTCCGGTGCGTCGTTAAGCTGGGAGAAGTGTTCCGACAAGGCTGCCAGGGCACGGTACCGATGGGAGATGCTGTTCTTCACATCTTTAGGGAGCTCAGCATAACTGCCCACAGAAATACAGCACAGAAGAAAAAGAAAAAGCAGGATAAAATAATGGTTGCAATGGTTCTAATAATTTTATATGACAAATTTAACAGCATTTGATTTGAGTCATTGTTGGACTTCATTTAATCGATATGGCTTGTGTATCCTTATCACTGATTTAAATTAATGTTTCAGTCTTTAAAGATGAATAAAGCCATTTTTCCATTCTTACACCGCTATCACATGATCTGTTGGAAAAGTCTATCATAAATACTTCTACATATTGTTAATAGAAAAAAAAATTTAATTTAAATTTAAACAATACTGCCACCTCGTGGTGAACCTAAAAACACAATTTAAAATTCTCCTCACGTTTTTTCATAACCATCAGGCTGAAAACAAGGATCCCATCCAAAATCCCTTGGGCCCCTGGGCTCAACAATACGGCCCTGAAAAATATTATTAGAAATATATGAGAGAAGAATCAAAACCTGCAAGCTATTGGGTTAACACACCATAACACATCATACACACTACCTTTCAAAAGTTTGGGGTCATTATTTTTAAGAAAGAAATTAATAATTTAATCAGCATAACTGGATAGTTTAAAAGTGACAGAAAATACATTTATAATGGTATAATTGTCTCTTTTGAACGTTCTATACATAAAATAATCCTGAAAAATATATCACAGTTTCTACAAAAAATATTAAGCAGGTGATTTCTGAAGGATCACATGACACTGATGAGTAATGATGCTGAAAATTTAGCTTTGCATAGGAATAAATTGCACTTTAAAACATATTAAGATCATTAAAGTGTTCTCTAAAGTGTAAATAATATTTCCCAATGTAACTGTTTTAATACATTTTTCATCCAATAAATGCAGCCTATGTGAGCATTCTTTTTCTTCTTTAAATTAAAATCTCACTGACCACCAACTTTTAAATTAAGTGTACATTACAAATTTGTGGTGCTTATATACAGAAAATATCACCTGTCAGAGGATGTAGTTTATTTTTTTATAGTGATTGCCTGTATGAGCACCAAACCACAATGTAAAAAGCACTATATCTGATGAGATAGGGAATGAGCATGCTCACCTCGGTTATTCCTCTGAACAGCTGAACTGGCTCCTCTTTTCCAGCACAGAAAGCAAATGTACACAGAGCCCAAGCTGATTTATCTTCAAAACCTGCCAGCAATTTATACAATCCTGCAAACATATTAAAGAAATCAGCTTAATAATTCACAAAAATGTGTGTAGTAAATAAGCTAAAAATGGAAAAACATCATGTGATGATCAATCACCCAAAAGGGAATACCTGATTGCTAATATATATATATATATATAAAATTACCTTAACATTACTAACACATCACTACTAGGTTAATATAATATAGGCGCATGCATATGCATCAGAATATATCACATACATTCTGGAATAGTTTAATTATGAGGTAAATGAAAAGTATGTCTGTGTCTATGTATGTTGGCTGAGTTTTCCCAATGACTCTTTTTTGCCACATGTCCCTTTTTGTCCACCGTGGGGGGACATGAGTAGATTAAGATCTTTTTTTTAAGTCATTAAGGATCTTTGTGATGTGCCTGCTTAGCATCTTCTAAAGCAACTAAGGTGACAGCAGAGGAAATTCAGTACAGACTCATCTGTGCTAGGACGGTGATTTAAATGAATATGTCTCAAAGTTTAAAAGCTTTCTGAAGCTTATAGCTGAATCGATTCAGCTGTGATTCAGACCAGATGCTCCATTCAATAGATGTAGGCCAAATCTGTCAAAATGTCTTACCTTCAGGTTTCAGTTTATCCAAGAACCATTTTCTGTCAAGAGAAGAAAATATATTACTGTACTGTGCAACAGACCTACGCCATGCATTATATTATTTTATATTTACAGCATATACAATCACCAAAAGGATTATTAGGAACACCTGTTCAATTTCTCATTAATGCAATTATCTAATCAAGCAATGACATGGCAGTTGCTTCAATGCATTTAGGGGTGTGGTCCTGGTCAAGACAATCTCCTGAACTCCAAACTGAATGTCAGAATGGGAAAGAAAAGTGATTTAAGCTGTTTTGAGCTTTGAATGGTTGTTGGTGCCAGACGGGCCGGTCTGAGTATTTCATAATCTGATCAGTTACTAGGATTTTCACACACAACCATTTCTAGGGTTTACAAAGAATTGTGTGAAAAGGGAAAAACATCCAGTATGTGGCAGTCCTTTGGGCGAAAATGCCTTGTTGATGTTAGAGGTCGGAGAATGGGCCGACTGACTCAAGCTGATAGAAGAGCAACTTTGACTGAAATAACCACTCATTACAACTGAGGTATGCAGCAAAGCATTGTTAAGCCACAACACACACATCCTTGAGGCGGATGGGCTACAACACCAGAAGACCCCACCGGGTACCACTCATCTTCACTACAAATTGGAAAAAGAGGCTACAATTTGCATGAGCTCACCAAAATTGGAATTTGAAGACTGGAAAAATGTTACCTGGTCTGATGAGTCTCGATTTCTGTTGAGACATTCAGATGGTAGAGTCAGAATTTGGCATAAACAGAATGGTAACATGGATCCATCATGCCTTGTTACCCCTGTGCAGGCTGGTGGTGGTGTAATGGTGTGGGGGATGTTTTCTTGGCACACTTTAGGCCCCTTAGTGCCAATTGGGCATCGTTTAAATGCCACGGCCTACCTGAGCATTTTTTTCTGACCATGTCCATCCCTTTATGACCACAATGTACCCATCCTCTGATGGCTACTTCCAGCAGGATATTGCACCATGTCACAAAGCTCTAATAATTTCAAATTAGTTTCTTGAACATGACAATGAGTTCACTGTACTAAAATGGCCCCCACAGTCACCAGATCTTAACCCAATAGAGCATCTTTGGGATGTGGTGGAACGGGAGCTTTGTGCCCTGGATGTGCATCCCACACATCTCCATCAACTGCAAGATGCTATCCTTATGGGCCAACATTTCTAAAGAATGCTTTCAACACCCTGTTGAATCAATGCCACGTAGAATTAAGACAGTTCTGAAGGCGAAAGGGGGTCAAACATAGTATTACTATGGTGTTTCTAATAATCCTTTAGGCGAGTGTAAAGTAACTAGAGAAAGTCTCACATGTAAGGTCCTGGTAGTCCTCCTAGTGCCCTAAAGCACAGACAGGTGTCCTCCACCAGCACTGGCCCTTCCACCTTCACAGAAAACACACAAGGTTATGTGTGAGCCGAGGCATCAGCCAAGTGAAAGCCAAAGAAGAAGTGTGCAATTTACAAACCTGCTTTGCTGCTTCTTGACACTTCTGTATAGAAATCTCATCTGGTTCTCCCTGATATTCAGGCACTGTAAGCCACATTCACATTACAAATACAGCAACCGCATGCTTGATAAGTCAACAAAGCATAAGAATAATAGACAAATACTTACAGTCAATTTTCTTAGAAATCAGTTTGTAGGGAAATTTGTCACCAAGGATCTGAACTACCTGTTTGAACAGGGAAATATATTAGATTCAGTTTTACCAATAATAGAATCTGCCAGGTCATGAATATTAACTTAAAATTTAATTTATTGTTTATTTCTAGAAATGTTCAAGATCATGGCTTCTGCATTTTGTTTTAATTTGCATTTTTGCTATTCCTGAAAATTATTATAAATTATTTGCTGTAATTTTTAACATTTTAGGTGTGTTTGTAGCCTATAGGGGAATAGCTTGAATGTTTGCAGTTGGTCAACTTGAATATAAAAAGAAAAATCGTATAAACTATACAATTTATAGCAGCCATGTTTATTTAACATGGTATATTTATGAAGCTGCCATATATATTTTACAGTGCTTAATTACATGAGACGAGATGCCCTCCAAGAAACTTATTCACATTATGTTTACATTGTTTTTATACAGAATAGTTTGTGGCTGCATCGATATAATGAAAGACACCACACTCTCACCTCCTCCAATTTTTTCGCGTTCCCGGTAACGAATACCACAGTTCTGCCGGTAGGTACTGCCATGCTTCAGCCTGTTTCAGCCATGCAGCAACTCACTGTCGGAATGTAAAAACACTCGGACTCTGTCATGCCAAAACCAATCGTATTCATCGATCTACAACTTCCACCAATCAGTAAACGACTGTACCACACTCTAGATACGCCTACCTCAAACACTGACCAATCACTGCTTGTTCTGTATCGTCCTTCTGTAAAATCACTCCGGGTAGAAAGTGCAAAACATGTGGGAAAGCTTCATCACGTCAACGACTGCATTATAGAAATACTTTCATTGATAGTATTTACCCACTAAATATCTTAGTAAAGTTTGATCTTACTGCAAAAAGTTATAGTTCACCAGTTAAATTTAAATAAAGCCTAACTGAGAGGGAGTTTGAGGATCCGATCCATAAGCATGAGCTTATTGCCTCGCACCGCTGAGGAATTCAGCTCAGCCGACTACTGGGAGCGCTTTTTCCGTAAAAGAGGAGAAAAGGCTTTCGAGTGGTACGGAGACTACAACTCGCTCTGCGGTGTACTGCATAAATACATTAAACCTCGTGATAAGGTAACTATATTATTTTAATAATGCCAGACTAATGATTCCTGATGCTCTCATATCAAAGAGAAACTCTTCAGTATACACCTGTGGTGATGGTCATATTCATATATACAATACCCTTCAAATGTGTGTGCTCTGTGTAAGGTAAAAGAAAATAAATCCTTTTGAAAGAAATTCATACTTTTATTCAGTAAGGATGCATTAATGTGATAAAAAGTGACAGTAAAGAGTTAAGACATAATACAAAATATTTATCTAGTTCTACTTTCTATTTTGTGAATTTTGTATTCAAAGAATAATGGGGGAAAAATGTATCTGTTTCCACAAAAATTACGCAGCACAACTGTTTTAAAGATTGATAATAGGAAATGTTTCTTAAGCAACAAATCAGCACATTATAATGATTATAAACTATAACAGGAATAAATTACTTTAAAAAAAGAATAAAATAAAACAGAAGTATAAAACATTTATAAATTGTAATATTATTTCACAATGTAACTGTCTGTATTGTTCTGTTTAAATAGATACAGCCTTCAAGCTTACAAATGACTTAATATTACCATAAAAAGCATTATAAAAGTGGTTCTTATAAGTTTTATGATATCTTTTCTTGGCTCAATGCTAAGAAAAATAATTAATAAATAAAATAGGCCCAGTTATTGTCTTCGCTTTTTTTGACCCATAACCTTAATAAATAAGGTTGTGACACCAAAAACTACGAGCCTAACTCATATAAATTTCAAATATTGTTAATGACAAGTAAACTGACAGTAATAAAATAAGAACAAATAATCAAATTACAAGCAATAGTAGCTACAAATACAAAAGAACAAACATACGAATAACATAAACACTGCTTTTCATTTTTTTTTTCTTTTTTTTCCTGGTAAGTCTAACAGTAATTTTCAGGTAGAGAAAATAAATAATCAAATGTATTATAGCACTGCATAATTTTCAATGTATAAATGAAATATAGATTAATCCTTAATAAAGTTACAAAAGTTATTTAGTCAAGAAGAGCAAGTTATTTTTGTTTGATTAACATTAAAGGGATTGTTCATCCCCCAAAATGTAATTCTGTCCCCATTTACTCACCCTCAAGTTGTTCCAAACCTGTATAAATGTCTTTGTTCTGCTGAACATAAAGGTAGATATTTTGAAGAATGTTGATAACCAAACCGATATTGGGCCTCATTGACTACCATAGTTAGAGGTTGAAATGCGATGTTAGTCAATGGGGCATGATATCAGCTTGATTACAAACATTCTTCCAAAAATCATCCTTTGTTTACAGCAGAACCAATACATTTATACAGGTTTGGAACAATTCGATAGTAAATTACATAATTTTTGGATTAACTATCCATCACATTTATTAGGCTGCTGTTACTTTAAAGGTGCTACTTCAGTGGTTAGCATATGGCTTTGTATCAGTAGAAACCCTGGAGTATAATCAAATGATAAATACAGATAGACAAGAGATTAATGCATTTTATTTCTGGAAAAATTCCTCCAGTGTCGCAAATTGACAATATTTGCGTAATCTTTGGAATGTTTGGCCAAAGAATAAAGACTACAGCCAGCAGAGGGAGCTATTTCCTCATGTTTTCAACCCGCACATGAGGGATGGAGATCGCACTCACAGCACTCAGCTCATCTGCAGGCATTAATTTAAACGGATACTGAGCAATGTTAGTGTTTTAACTTCTTAAATCATTTCTATAAAAGTTAAGCTTCCAAAGGCATGAACTCAAAACATGCGAGAGTGGAGACACGTTGTGAATGTATGCCGCGGGTGCCGTCGCGATTACCTTAGCTCTCATCACGAGAGTTCATCAGCTCATTTATGACGTTAAATGTAATCGTTAGTGCTGTGAGACTCAGGCGGCGATTCCATCATTATATTTAACAGACAAGTTCAGTATTTAATTGTAGTGTCTGTTCTCTAACTCAGTCACTGTAATCCAGTAGCGGTGGCTTTGGGAATGGCCTCACAGGGCAGCGAAGCATTCTGGGAGTTGTAGTCTTTTATCCCCATGAGACAAAAATACATTTTCTGTCTTTTCTCAGTCTAGAAGGCACCAAATTCAAAAATAATTTCACATTTCTACTACAATAATGACCCAGTTTAAATACAGATTAATATTTCCACCGCTGAAGTACCCCTTTAAGAGCTGCACAGATCCAATATACTTTTACACATGTTTTATTTCTCAACTGTTTATGTTCACTTCAGATAGATCAGACTGTTTACTAGGATACTTGCAGAGACCAGCATTTTTTGATGTGATATCTGTGTGAATATGTCCATTCAAGTGAAAGAGAGCTCAATTAAGTATTCGCATGGTGTCTGAGAAGCGGCTTATTGGTTGTGCACAAATTTGGTTGTACAAGTGTTAGGTAAACTTATCAGTAGAATTGTGTCTGTTGGTCTGCAGGTATTGGTGGTCGGCTGTGGTAACTCTGAGCTGAGTGAACAGCTTTATGATGTTGGCTACCATCAGCTAACCAACATTGACATCAGCGAGACGGTGGTGTCTCACATGAACCAGCGGAACGCGGAGCGCCGTCCTGACCTGACCTTCCAGCAGGTGGATGCCACCCAGACAGGCTTTGTGAGCGAGAGCTTTCAGGCAGCCCTAGATAAGGGCACGCTTGATGCCATGGCTTCAGAAGAGAACGGTACTCTTGCAGACAAGATGCTTGCAGAAGTTGGCAGAGTTTTGTGTGTCGGGGGCCGGTATGTCTGCGTAACATTAGCGCAGGAGCATGTCATAAAGCTGGCTGTGGAACGTTTCGCCCAGGGCTGGGCTGTACGAATTCACTGTCTAAATGGACAGCAGAACGAAGTGTCTGACTCATCCTTCGCCCTGCCTGTTTTCGTTCTGGTCTGCACCAAATTCCGCCAAGCACCTCCGTTTGCAGTGCTCGAGCTCTGTCAGGGGGAGGATGGTGCTCCAGTTAGACTCGCATCAGTACCGGAACTGTTGTCTGCTGTGAAGGAGAGACAGGCCTACAATCTAATGCTACATAAGCTCAGAGGTGGAACAGATGCTAGCAGCACACAGTCCCTCACACTGTGCCATGCAGTCACCGGCCGGCCGCGATACACTCTTACAGTACAGGACAGCTTGCCTTCAGCCAAGCTGCCACGGAGTAACCAATTTGCCATCTTTATCGGTGAGCATTCGTTTTTTTGTCCTGTTCGTGATGTGATGATCACTGTCATAAGCCAAGACAAGTGTAATTCCCTTTTTTTTAAAATGTGCAACAGATGAGTTCTGGAAGTTAAAGCCCCATTTATTTTCATTTATTTTATTAATGAAAACATATAAAGTGTTTAAATATATAACCATATAATTCTATCCATTAAAACCAATCTTTGATCAACAAAATTATATATTTTAAGTTTTTAACACTTGACTGTTATCAAATGTTATTTCAAAATGCATTAGCCAAGTTCTTAAAAATGTACTCATTGCATTCATGTTTATACTCCTGCTTCATCCAGTTTATAACATTTTCAGGAATATTTTTGAGTACCTGATTTGTCTCGTTTGACAGCTTCTTCTACTCATAAAAAGAAGAACAAGAAAAAGTCTAAACTTAAGTGCTCATGATAAAAAAAAATGTTTTTAAATACATGAGCCACATTCTTATAAATGTACTCATTGTAAAACACTTTTATAGCATTTTCAGGAAAAGTTTAAATCTTATGACCAAAACTATGCCACGTGATGTAACCGTCATAAGGAATAACATTTTCATTTACGCTTTGAATACAGTGTACACATCCTAATTATTTCAAATATATAATCAAAATATTTTTTCCACTTTTTCCTTTTATTTTTTTATATATATAAAAATTATTATTATAATATATAAATATATAATTTATTATTATTATTATTATTATTTTTATTTTTTTAGTTCCTCAGGGCCGTGAGTCTGATTGGTTATATGGCTCAGCTGAAGGTCGGACTCAGCTAGCGTCCAGCGCAAAATTCAGACGCCTGGTCATTGTTGCAATGCATCGAGATCAGGAGTATGAGGACATGCAAGCAGTCCAATCAGAGCTCTCTCCAATGGTGATGGAACTTGCTCCTCCTGGAATGCCAGCCAATCAGCAGGTGCACAAGAATAACACGCAACAGAATTACTCTTTACCTTGTCTTCATTTCTCACTCATGCACTTTCTCTTTCACATTTCCTCTGGTATAGGTGCCGTTCCTGTCTGTGGGAGGAGATCTGGGGTGGAGGGAGGTCATTGGACGAGGGCTCAGTGCTTTGACTGGAGAGTACTCTGTGGAGGATGTGAGAGGAGAGGATGGTCACCTCTATCGCAGGCTGGTCTTCATGAACAACTCCCAGCTGGTGCAGTCAGAGAGCAGACTTCGGTCTGCCGCCACAGGTGCAGTTAAAGAATACCTGGATGCTAAAAACAGCTGTGTTTGAATTCTGCAACTAAAGACTTATGTCAGTGTTTAATCTCTTTTGCCAGCTTCTTCTACTCATAAAAAGAAGAACAAGAAAAAAGCCAAAGCTGTTTCTGAAGCCCCTGCTTTAATGGAAGCTAAAGATCGCAGTGTGGACAGGGGTTTTCTCTGCTGTACACACCATGAAGTCATGGTGGCAGGTTTAGCCATGCTAGGAATGGATGCAATCAATAATAAAGGTAACTGTGCCAACATTAAAAAGGTTAGAAAGAGTTAAAAGCATTTCGAAAAGGTTTTATCGTTTTCCTTTTTAATTAAAGATGAAGTGTGCATTTTAGTTGATGTTAAAATACTTAATTATAACCCAGCTAAGTCTAAGTTACCATACCATACTAGCCTTCACATTCACAAAATATCAGACAACAATATAAGTCCTGAAGCAGACAATACCACTCAAAATGTTGTGGTCGATAAGATTTTTCAATGTTTTTGAAAGAAGTCTCACCAAGACTATATTATTATTACAATTTTATTCCTGTATGGTATAGCTGAATTGTCACTCAGCATCATTACTCCAGTCTTCAGTGTCACATGATCCTTTAGAAATCATTCTAATATGGTGATTTGCTGCTCAAGAAACTTTTTATTAGTTTTTTATGTATAATGCAGAATTAGTTTGAAATGTATAATTTTTGCAGTTCACAGTTTTGCTGCTACTAGCATCAATAAAAAATTATATTACACACTATCAAATTTAGGTTATAATGTATTCGCCCTCACGCTGTACCATATGCTGTTTTTTTTCTTTTAAGTCATCATTTTGGAAGAATTGTTATGCAGCTCTTGTCAATAAATGATGGTTTAAAAACAAAATGCCAAAAATAAATAAAATAATCATGATTTTTTTTAAATAATAAAAGTAGTCCACAAGACTATACCACAAGACAAGTTTATATTGAATGAAGAAAGGACTGAAAAAGTCACTGTTCACTGATAATTTTGACCTTCCATAAATATTGTGTCTCGCCTGTATTAAAAGAAAACAGCATATGGAACAGTGTGAGGGAGAATACATTATAACCTAAATTTGATGGTGTGAAATATTTTTTTAATGCAGTACTGGTAGCAGAAAAATTGCAGTAAACTGAATGGCACAGCGTGTTTACTACAGTACATATGTAAGAACCAATACCGTTTTTCAATGCCGGATGTCTTTCCCCTTAACGATATGCATAATTCACAAAAAATCTGTTCTGATTAGTCACATGTTCTCCAACAGATCACCCAGTGTCCGTGTTACTGATAGGACTAGGTGGTGGGGGTCTGCCCCAGTTTCTTCATGACTTTGTGCCTTGTGCACGGGTGGAAGTGGTTGAACTGGACCCAGCAGTGCTGGAAGTGGCTCAGACCTGGTTTGGATTTCAGACCGACAAGAGGCTGAAAGTTATACTGGGAGATGGACTGGAGCACATCAAAACACTGGAGAGCCAGGGTGAGAAAACATCTACCGACAAGGCTTAAGATAGTCTAAGACTAAAATGCATGTTTGAGCTGTTTTAACTGAAAGCAACTTGCACTGACATATCTTCAAATATACCAGAACCATTGTTTTGACTCAACATGCATACCAGTAATGTTTTTTTTCTAAGGTAAAATAGATTTAAAAAAGCTACTTAAATGCCCTAATTGAACTAAGGACTAATCCTGGCTTAGTCTAAGCCCTCCTCTATGAAACTAAGCCCTAGTTTTGAGGCTTTTCCAGTTTTTCATGACTAGAATATTTTGTGCTCACAATTATTAGCTGATAAAACATGTTGGTAACTTTACAATAAGGTTTCATTTGTTACCATTTGTTAGCATTAACTGCATTAGTTATCATCAACTATCAATGAACAGTACTTTTACTGAATGTATTAATCTTAGTTAATGTTAATTTCAGCATTTAATAATGAATAAACCAAACCTTATTTTAAAGTGTTAGCAATGTTTTAGAGCATAACTAGAAAAATGTATGTTTGTTATAAAATAGTCCATGGTGTTTTTTATTTCTTGTTTCACTCATTCATTTTTTTCAAGACAGTGTGAATCCTGAATGCTTGAATCCAATTTAGAATAATTTTTAAATAAAAATCATGATCTCAATTCAAAAACACCATTGCAATCAAATGTACAAATTCCAAATTGCAATGATTATCATGTGACAAACCTTTGACGAAATCACATCAGAACATTAAAATCTGTGTTTGTGCTACCGCTTAGCCAGAGAGACCGGTTATCATATTTAAGAATGTAACCGCTTCACAAATGGTCTTTTCATCCACACAGCATCGTTGTTTCTGTGTTACAAATCATATAAGTACTGGGATATAAGTTTCTATATACAGTATAAACACTGATTTCTACATTACCAATCAAAAGCAAATCACATTTTGAGTAGGTTGGCGCTTCAAATAACTATTAAATTGATCATCAGGTGACAACAACTGATGTTTTTATTAAACAAGGTTCGGGTGGAGTTCGTTCAGATAATTAACACAGGTGGAGAGTACTCCGCTAATCAACAAAAGAGGTGTATATATACGCAGCTGTGTACATATACGCAACTGTCCATTTTTTTGACAGTTTATCAGCATCCCTCCACCACCCCTTCTCCATATTTTGGTCTTTATAGTTCCAAATCACTACTTACATACAGGGGGGTACTCTGGGTTCGGGCTGAAGCCGAATTTTAAGCATTTAAATTTACTCTCTATAAATTATATGTACGTGTGAACTCGTGAAGTAACTGTTAAATCAGGCTATTCTCACAAAAATGCGTATAAATAGTACGAGTGTGCAATGTCGTGGAATGTATACGGCAAAACTTATTTTGGCGTGTCTATGGCACGCTGTTTTCCGCGTGCATATGACACGCATTTTATGGCATATTATACATACGAACCCCCCACCCCACCACCCTAAACCTACCCAAGAGCGTGTCATATATACGCCCCACCACCCTAAACCTACCCAAGAGCGTGTCATATATACGCCATAAAGTGCGTATCATATGCACGCGAAAAACGGCGTATCATATGCACGCCAAAATGAGATTTGGCGTATACATTCCACGACATTGCACACTCGTACTATTTATACGCATTTATGTGTGATCGGGTTGGTTAAATAGAGATTGACCGATGGTGTTTTTTTTCCCGATACCAGTTATTTGCATGTTTATGTTCCCGATAACCGATATATTAAATTAAATTTTTTTTTTTTTTTTAGTTCTGTTTTTGACAATTTTAACAACAGCACTGAACTGAACAAATTGTTTTATTTAACAATTTTTAATACTGTAATTTATGCAATTTCACTCCCTTATTACATAATAAACAATATGCACGCCTACTATAAATAGACTATTATTATTATTATTTTTAAAACAGTGCACTGTTACTAAAGTGTCTTTGTAAAATAAGTATGTGATAAGGTAAATAAACAGGTAATGAATATAGCATGTAACAGTAGTAATTCTAATAAATTAAAAAAAAAGCAAAAAATATTTTATACTGCCTGAATAAAAAAACATTACTGCTGTTCCATCTTTTTATTTATAACTACAGCATAAATAAATGTACAAAGTCGAATGTTTTAAACTAAAGTTTTAATAGTTTTATGTGTTGTTTGATAGGGTAAAAAGTGAAGAGAATAGAACACGGTAGAATAATCACCGGAAAATGCTTAAATATTGGGGAAAATATTGGTCGATCTCTACTGTTAAATACATATTTGTAATTGAATTAATTCAGGAAATTTGTTCAAAAACGCTCCTTTATTCAGTATTTAAACAAGTGAAGTATTTGAGTCATTGAGTCATTCACTCAAACTGTTAAAAAAATCATTCCGATTAATTAAACATTTTAAATGGACTGCATCAATTAACATTTTGTCAGAACCTCCAAAAAATTGGGATCCCCAATTTAACCAGAATCATTCTATGCTACTCTAATGTATAACATTTTTAATCCTAATGAATTCTAAATGAACTCATGTATATGCTTTTTATGCGTCAGTCTATTGGTCATCTATTTTATGGAGAAAAGATGGAGGATTTGTGTTTTAGTTGCTTTGCACCAGACAGCCTGTTCCTTCTAAAATATACTGTATAACATTTTTCTGCACTTTCTATAGGGGGTCATTCTTTTGATGTCATCATGTTTGACGTTGACAGCAAAGACCCGACCCTGGGCATGAGCTGCCCTCCTTCTGCCTTTGTAGAAACAGCACTTCTGAAGAACGTTTACAGCTTATTAAGTCCTCGAGGTAAGCACTAAAATACATTTTGAAAAGTTCTGTTGTTGAGAAAGTAAAATATAGATTTGTGCTGTAATAAGTGATAATTTTCCACAATCAATTTCACTTTTTCCCTTCTTACAGGACTATTTATGTTGAACCTAGTGTGTAGAGACTCGGTTCTCAGGAAGTCAGTTCTTGAACGCGTTCAAGCCGTTTTCCCGTGTGTGTTCTCCCGTGGAATCGAGGGTGAAGTCAACGAGGTGCTACTGTGTTGCAGAAGTGCAGGAGAGGGACACAAACCTCACAGCGTTCCACAAACATTACAGCAGACAGCAAAAGACCTACAGAAGACACTACGTGCAAACACCCAGACTGCACCATGTGTGCCTCAAATAGACATTACTGCAATGCTGAATGACCTGAAAGTCATCTAAAGATTGAGGAAAGGTGTGGAGAGAAATTAAAAATACTCAAATAAATGGCTGATTTCACTTGTGCGCATCATTTTCAAGAAATTATTCCAGTCAAGTCTTGTGTGTTGGCATATAGTCTGGTCCATATTGCATCTTATTGTGGAAAACAACAACAAAACAAAACTTCTACATAGAAAGGAGATCATCGAATTAACCTTTAAAGTCACCATTAATATTTTTTTATGGAATATTGCAGTATTTATTATTAGTGATATAAAGCGACTAACGACTGTTTGATACCCTTCTATTCAAGTGCTCTGAAAGAAAACACACCAAAATGCTATTTTAGATATTCAAAAGTATAATGTGTATATCAAAACTTTACCAACTATTATTTTTTAAGATCTATATCTGAACGGAAAGACTAACATCATCAAAAGGCTTAATTTAAAGACCCAAATTATCAATATCATTTGCACTTTAAGTCATTAAATGTCTTTCTTTATAGGACAAATAATGACAATATAGGAAGAGACTACACTTTATGTTCAGACATTAATAAGGTGCTAGGGTCAGTACATCTTATCTTGCTTTACTGGATTCATGTTTAGACCCAATGCTGTTATAAAGGCCTGTTTGCTGTCTTCACTTTCAGCAAAGAAGAATTGTAATGGTCCTGAGACTAATAATAAAATAATTTAAAATTAATTTACATGAAATGTTTGTTTGTTTGTTTTTTATTCCTCAGAAATATGCATTATAATAAACAATATAAATGAAATGTACTGCTGTAAAGAGACATTTACTAGTGTTTATGCAGCAGTGTTATCTGGCAACCCTATAATAGCTGTGCAGTGTTATTTTTAACACTGATGAGTCTACTGTACTGAAATGAGGGTGGATGTACCCTACAATGGCATTTACTGACCTATAAAGACCTTAAAAACTAACTTATAAACGTATCGCAGCTACCTATATGTACTGTCCTAGTTTGATTTACGGTATGGAAACATTTCTGTTATGTTTGTTGTGGAATTCTGGTGCTCCATATCCTCATTTCTGCCGCTCCATTTCATAATAATATGTTTTTATTTCCGCTATTCAAATAGTGCGAGTTGAATTTTTCATTTTATTTATTTATTTATAAGTTTTGACTTTAACAGGTTAACCGGTCGCAACTGAGATTTGCTTTTCTATATGTTATGAATATTATGAATACAGATTTCAATAACGAACTCTGGTCTATTTAAGATTCTGAAAGGAAAGGGACAGGGTTGCAAGCACGCCATTCTCGTATCACGGTCACTACTTTTTTTTTTTTTTTTTACCCTTATCACTGAATTCAGATATTTTTTTTCTTTTGTTTCTCATACATTTGCGTGCATTAAATGGGAAAAAGCATACTTCCGAGTAGCCCCAAATCTGTATTTTTATATTTGAGAGGCGTGGCGTCTGCGCGAGCACGCGCACTGAACGAAAAACGGACAGTGCTGTCAGGTTTCGACCACAAGTTGAGTTCTGTACAAATTAAAAGGGATATTATTACGATGATTAAAACGGAGAGTTTCGTTGAAGATAGTTTATTTGGTGTCGTTATATATCGCCTTAAAGTTTCTTTCAGTTCGTCGTGTATATAAAGGGGTGTATGCTTTTAGGTTCAGTCACTGTTTAGTGCTCACTAGTGTCCCGAACACGAGCGCCGTTACTGCTCAGTGCTCAGTCTGTCAGGAGAACTTAACGCTCGGGAAAACGAATTTCAGGTAATTAAACTGCCTTTGATAACAAATTTAACCGATTATGATGTTCATTTCCCTACGGGAAAACCCTACGTTATATAATTTAACGCTGTGTGATTATTAGTTTTTGTATGTCACCAGTGATTGATTAAGATAAGTTACTTTATCTGGAAAAACTGGGCTTATTTAAAGTAGGCAGGTTGTTTCTCTCTCAATTGTATTATTATTATTATTATTATTATTATTATTATTATTATTATAACAAAGGTTTGTTGAGCCTAGTGAATCGCACGCGGCATCCTCGCGGCTCCGTAACCATGGGCAACCGGGGGATGGAGGAGCTCATCCCGCTGGTGAACCGCCTGCAGGACGCCTTCAGTGCCATGGGACAGAGCTGCGACCTGGACCTGCCGCAGATCGCAGTGGTCGGGGGTCAGAGCGCGGGCAAAAGCTCTGTTCTGGAAAATTTCGTGGGCAGGTATGACACTATCATAACTGGGCAGTACTGTACAATACATAGTTGTGAATTATAATTAATAGTCTAGGAAATTGCTAATGCTAAGACGTTATTAATACAATTATTATTGGTCAAACCATGTGGGGTTTCAATAACAGGCAGATATCAATATCTGGGTGGTAGGTAGGAATCAGGGTGAAGGATAATATAGAAATGTCAAAATCCTAACAAAAGAAATGGATAAAAAAATTACATGTCCATAATTATTGGCCCAAAATCTCAAAATCAACTGATTAATCGGCTAGTGATGTTGAATTGAGTCACTTTTCGGCAGATGCACTGAAGTGTATAGCTGAAGCAGGTGCAGATGGTCATGCTCTCATCTGTAGTCGGGAGCAGTCACTACCTCTTCCTCCATCTGTCTAATGGCCTGCCAAATCCGTGAGCCATGAATCTGAAGATTGACTACATTTTCTCTGGACTATACAGATCATGAGAACAAGGTGGTGATTAGAGAATTTAAGAACATATTTGATTACAAGATTATAATTTTTTTCTGAATCTGATAGTTTGGTCCCTTAAAGGTGCCCTAGATTGAAAAATTGAATTAACCTTGTAGCGATCCTTCTAGCAAACGTCACCTTTTCCACCATATAAGTTAAAACGATGTTTATTTGTACAAATATAAATATGTTATAAAAATATAAGTTTATTTGTAAAAATATAAGTTATATATTTATATTTTTGAGAACTGAAGTATGGTGTTTCCTATGATGTTTTTGCCTATTTGTATTTCAGATTAGGCTACATCACAGTCACTGCGTAACGTTAGCCTATTGTGACTAACGTTATATAAACATGCAATATCGTTGATGAAAAAAGACAAGTCTAAAATGTAGACTGAATGACACAATTTAAGCAGAACATCTCAAATGGAGATTGATAAAATGCAGCTTACTTGTTTATTATTATTTTCAGTTTACCGGCGCGCGAGAGAGATTTAATCAAAAAGATCTTAATTTGTGTTCCTACGGGTTTGGAACGACATGAGGGTGAGGAATTAATGACAACATTTTAATTTTTTGGGTGAATTAACCCCTTGTGTGTTTGTGGTCATGTTTCTTTTCATTTGTTCCTTCTATTCATCAAACAAAGAATCATTTACACAATCCCTAAATTGTATCACAATTCCCTCAAATATATGAATTAGCATAATGTTTTCATCAATAATAAAATAATAATAAATGTTTCTTGAACACCAAATCAGCATACTAGAATGATTTGTGAAGGATCATGTGGCACTGAAGACTGAAATAATGATGCTGAAAATTCAGCTTTGCCATTACATTACATTACATATTAAAGTAGAAAACAGTTTTATTATAATATTTATAATATTTTATAATGTTACTGTTTTTACTGTAGTTTTGATTAAATGCAGCCTTAGTGAGCATAAGAATGTCCTTCAAAAACAAAAAAATATTTTAGAGCTCAAATTTTTAAATATTATATAACTCTTTTAAGATTCCCAAGGCATACAGTTTCAAGTTTATAATCATTTTTTATTTTCCTTGTGCAAGAGAACCTCACAGGATCTTCTCTTTGCACGCTGGTTTCCGCATGGAAACTGGGCCTGTCCAACAGGAAGCTGTGATTGTTAGTGAAAGCTATTGTTTGCTCAGTGCATATCAGTTTGTTAAATGAAAGTGAATGTAGCCTGCTTAAGATAAGTGTGTCTGACTGAGTACAGGCTTCTTGCTTATCTGAGAGGGAGGCACTCAAGCATTCTGACCCTCATCCTGAAATCTCGATCAGTGTGTGAGCCTGTGTGGCATAGGCCTAATGCTCTCAGGCAGTTTACTAGACAGTTTTGACTGACAGATTTTTATTTTTAAGGACTCTCATATTCTGTATAGCAACTGTTATGCTGTATAAAACATGTGTTGACCCAAGGTTCAGTTGGAGCAATCACATATGTCAAAATGTATACATCCCTGACCCTGACAGTGAATGTTCCTTTTTTCAAAAATACTTTTTGAAAGCTGTGCAAGCTGCTCTAAGTGATGATGATGATGATGATGATGATGATGATGATAATGACTACACTTGATGACACATGATTGCATCTATAACCCTTGTGCTACTGCATTATGCTACTGTTGCTTTTTATGAAAATGTAGACACAAATATGTAGAATACATGTGACTACATAGTAGACCACCATTAGAGTATGCATAAAGTCAGCATGAAATAAAAATTCGCCCTATAAATGCATGTCATGGATCTTATTATGAATGATTCATCCATGTATACGTTTCTTTTTCAAAAATATTTTGACTTTGTAAACTTTAGAAGTTTGTCAGAATATTGACTTGATCTACCTATGAAAACGACGGACTTACTTCTGATAATAGATGTTGACCTTCTCTAATCATTTAGTATGTTTAAACCCCATCCCTCCACAATCAACTGCAAGTTCATATTCATTTTAAGTGCAATAATTAAATTCCCTGGGATTCAAACCCATGACCTTGGCATTTCTAGTGCTGTGCTCTACTGCTTTACTGAGTTAGAGGAATGCTACAAAATCACAGTTTACATTTATGCATTTGGCAGACAGTTTTCTCCCGTGTGACTTACACAGAATTTAAAGTGCCCCTATCATGCCATTTTAAAGATTCCTAATTAGTTTCGGAAGTCTCCTACAACAGGTTTACATCCCATGGTCAAAAAACACTTACATTTTCTGATAATGTACATTGTACATAACCTAATTTCTCAAAGAGTCTTAAAATGGTTTGTTCGAAGAGTCAGTCTCTGTAAACCCCAACTCTCAGTGCTGGTCTTAGACTTCTGGGGGCCTTAAGGTAAACTTTGTCCAGGAGTCAACCAGTAGAAATGTTCAGTAATACAACAAAAAAATTAAAACAGGACAAATAAAACAGAATAAAGATATGCTTTAAATAAACCATTAAGCCTACTATTAATAAAATTCTACTATACAGAAATTGAATAAAGTAAGGCCATCCTTAAAAATATCCTTGTTTGCCGAAACCCGACCGACCCTGTCAATTTAGGGCCGCATTTTGTGACAGGAGTCAGGACCATGGACACATTACACACTAGCCTGACGTGGTCATACTCAATTCTAGTCAGAATATGAGTCTGAAACTGCTCCATTGAGCTGTGATTATGGGGCATGTTTCAAACGAACCAGGAAAGACCTCAATTGGATAAACCTACAACCAATCAGAGAAACGAAGCGATGCATTGTCAAATGTCAACATCCCAGCTGGCATTTTAACATTGAGCCACTGTTGAATCAACGTCAGGTGCCAGTGTTGGATAACCGTTGAATTTTGTTTAGATTTTGCAAATCTAATCAACGTTGAAATGGCAACGTCTTTCCAATGTCATGTTTCTCAACATAGGTGAATTTGCCAACATTGAAACAATATTGATTTTAGTTTAGATTTTGCAAATCTAATCAACGTTGAAATGGCAACGTCTTTCCAATGTCATGTTTCTCAACATAGGTGAATTTGCCAACATTGAAACAATATTGATTTTAGTTTAGATTTTGCAAATCTAATCAACGTTGAAATGGCAACGTCTTTCCAATGTCATGTTTCTCAACATAGGTGAATTTGCCAACATTGAAACAATATTGATTTTAGTTTAGATTTTGCAAATCTAATCAACGTTGAAATGGCAACGTCATTCCGACGTCATGTTTCTCAACATAGGTGAATTTGCCAACATTGAAACAATATTGATTTTAGTTTAGATTTTGCAAATCTAATCAACGTTGAAATGGCAACGTCATTCCGACGTCATGTTTCTCAACATAGGTGAATTTGCCAACATTGAAACAATATTGATTTTAGTTTAGATTTTGCAAATCTAATCAACGTTGAAATGGCAACGTCATTCCGACGTCATGTTTCTCAACATAGGTGAATTTGCCAACATTGATTTAAGTTTAGATTTTGCAAATCCAATCAACGTTGAAATTTCAACATCACTATAAAGTCCTGCTTTTCAACATAGTTTTTGTTAAACTGTTTTCACTGAAGTATTGATGTGTTCAACAGCAACACCAAACACCTTGAAATGGATACATAAACACTAAATTTGCAAACACGCACAGTCAGCTTGGAAGAAGCCAATTGGTCAAAGGAAGACCAGGAAGAAGATTAATAAAGACATTTCACTGACGTAGGAAACACGCTTTATTACATAGCTGCAATTGTGCCAACCTTTAACACCAATTGTACACATGTCAAACTTTTACTTTACCCAAAAATTCTGTCATTAAAGGGTTAGTTCACCCAAAAGTGAAATTGAGGTCATTAATGACTCACCCCGATGTCATTCCAGACCCGTAAGACCTCCATTCCTCTTCAGAACACAGTTTAAGATATTTTATATTTTAGTCCCAGAGCATTGTGGCGATCCGAATCATTGATTCATGGCTGTTTGAATCTTTATTTGAGGTTTGAAAACAAACGCAGAAGAGAAAACAATGCTGAATAAAATCATACTTTTTTTTATTTTTGGACCAAAATGTATTTTCATTGCTTTCATTGCAAAAATTCTATCCAACCCACTGATGTCACATATGGACTACTTTGATGATGTTATTATCTTTCTGGTCCTTCTGGACATGGACAGTATACTGTACATACATTTTCAATGGAGGGACAGAAAGTTCGGAGTAAATATAAAATATCTTAAACTGTGTGTGAAGATGAACGGAGGTCTTACGGGTGTGGAGCGACATTAGGGAGAGGAGTAAATGACAGAATTTTCATTTTTGGGTGAACTAGCTTTTTTTAACCTTAAAAAAAAACGGCCCAAACATTGGGCAACATTAAACACAGCTGGTTAAGTCTTCCTTTCCTCCCTACTTCTTTCTGCTACCGCCACCAGTCCTCTCAGGTGCATATTTCAAGTCTTTGGCCATGTATTCGTCTACTTTCATTGGCTTTAAGCTCAAGACCACATCTGATGAGAAAAACAAAAAAAACAGATCAGTATTAGCAAACACTACTCTCTCAAATTAAAATATTTAGCAAATATCAACTTTTGTGGCATTGCCAATGATCAAAGTATATCAATTAGTATTGATCAACATGCAAGGTCATTGATAATCATGTGCTTGAGCGAGCAACAAAAGGCAGTTGGTAGTAACCCTTGCTGCAGGTAGAGAAGTTAGTCTAGAGCCCAGAATGGAGTATTTTATATATTTATATATATATATATATATATATATATATATATATATATATATATATATATATATATATATATATATATAAAAGTTTGGACACATTACTATGTGTAATGTTTTTGAAAGAAGCTTCTTCTGCTCATCAAGCCTGCATTTATTTGATCAAAAATACAGTAAAAAAAAAAAAGTAATATTGTGATCTTATTACAATTTAAATATTTGGTTTTCAATTTATTATATGTTAAATTACAATTTATTTCTGTGAAAAGCTGAATTTTCAGTATCATTCCTTCACCGTCACATGATCCTTCAGCAATCATTCTAATATTCTGATTTATTATGAGTGTTGGAAACAGTTCTGCTGCTTAATATATTTGATGAATAAAAGGTTTAAAAGAACTGCATTTATTCAAAATAAAAACATTTTCAAATAATATAAATCTCCTTTACTATCAATTTAACACAGTGTTTCTCAAACTTTTTCAGCCAAAGGACCACTTTATCTTCCAATTTTTTTCTGAGGACCACCTACAAAATCCCACTCTAACACGCCCCCCAAAACCAACAAAATAGGAAGGATAAGCTAAATTTAAGTTTAATATGCAACTGTTTCAAGTCAAAAACGAATCATTCAAACATAAATGCAATGATTTGATCAGAAATTATTATATACATTTTATATATAAAAAGTCTTCCACATAAACCTGTATTTAAATTTTACAAAAATGTAACAAAAAAATAAGTTAAGGGTTAGTTACTTTCAGATTCAAATAGATGGTTGGGTTAGGTATGGGGACAACTTAACGTTAAAGGAGACTTTCAGGTCGTTTTTCCAAATCTCTGGAAAAAAGAAGAAAGAAGAATGTGACGTGCTAAAGATGTATAGATATTCTTATGCCTCTCCCTGATTGGGTAACGGTAGTACAAGACAAAAACATTCAAACTGATCTAATATGTATAACGTTAGCTTCATGGAGCGTACACACATACACGCCGGTGGAACGACGGACTAACGGCAGTTCGCGGTTAAACTAGTCTGCCCATACGTCTACACACACACAGATAATAACGGCGTTTGACGGTTAGCTAGCACTAACTCCGGTTCGTGGTTAAACTACGTTAGTCTGGCCATATAAACACATTATTAATTAACACAATACGTATATGGACCAGAGTCAGGCACACTCAACATTTATTTAGGAATTTTCTAGTTATAAAATGTGACTTCAAAAACTTTGCTTACCGTCTGAGCTGTTATGCCCAAATTCAGTCGAATCGGTCCAGGTCAGAACCTGCGAGGCTGACGATGACGACACAGACCCACTTCGCGCACGCGCAAGCAGGTGTTGTGTGGAAGTCGCTGTCCTCCAATCAAGCCATACATCTTGTATTCGTGTGTGTGTGTGTGTGTGTGTCCGTCCATATGTGTGTCTATATATATATATATATATATATGTGTGTATGTGTGTGTGTGTATGTTTGTGTTATTTTTTTTATTTTAAGCGGTCTGTTAATTTTTTTCCAGAGCTGTGTAGGATATATATATATATATAAAAATTGGAAAAAACCAACTGCTCTGGAAAAAAATTAACAGACCGCTTAAAATTAAAAAAATAACACACAAACATAGCTTAATTTTTCTTCTAGCTCTGGAAGAAAAATTAAGAGACCACTTAATATAAAAATTAACTTAATATATACAACTTAATATATAAAAATTAAAATGCACCAGAATGCAGGAAATCACATCTACAAAATGTAAAATTGTATGGGGGAAATGTATATCCCCAGACCCCCACACAAACAGCCCCACATATAATATTTTCACCAGCCGCCACTGCATATATTGTTCTTGTATGGAATGACTTACCAAAATGATCAATCGGACTTGCTGTCAAAGTAAGCCATAAGATGTAGAAAGTGCTCAACAAACGTTTAATTCAGAGTTGATATTTCAACGTTGTATCATTATTCATGTATCAACTCTTTTTCAACAGTTAATTGATCAGCATTGTTTGGACGTTGTTCCAACGTTATTTTTCTACTGATATATTTCAACAAAATTTTTAAAAGTCATGGTTGTAAAAATAATGTTGATTTGACGTACAACTCAAAACTTGTTGATATTTCTATGTTGAATTCTTAGTGAGTTAACAACACCAATTCAACTATTTGGTGTTCAACGTTGTTTTGAAGTTGAAACAATGTTTTTTCATAAACTGACATTATTTCAACTACATTTAAACGTTTAATGTCAGTCGAATGCCAGCTGGGATAGTTCAACTGCACTGTGTTGCCAAGTCTGCGTTTTTTTCCCCGTGGGTTGTTTTCTATGTCTGCGGGTTGAAGCGACTATTATGTGATATACAGTATAGACCCATGAGTGCGAATTTTAGCAGGCAACCATGCCAAAATAAAACACATTTTACCCCCCAAACGCCATTTTTCCCCCGGAGAACCCCCTGAGAAGCTATTGTTTAGGGCTAGTAGTTGGCCGATTTTGTTGTAAAAACTTGGCAACCCTGTCTGCACGCGCGCTGAAATCAGGCTGGAATACACAATCTTTGCCGGTGTTGTAAAAAAATAAAAGAATTTAATGATACACAGAGTACTTACCCAACATGATCATCACTTTTGAGAGAAATTATGAAGGTGAATGCATATACAAACAAGCTCTCAGTTTAGGATTCGAAAAAATATAATCCAAGCGCCTTTGATGACGTGCATGATTACGTTACTGTTGATCATCTGTCCGTCATCTTCTAAAGCCTGCCCTGATGATTTCATTGGTCCGAACAGTTTCTGTTCGGGGATAATTACTCCTCTATGGAGCAAGGCTAGACCGAACTGCCCGACCTAAAAATGTTGTGGGCGGGGCTAAGTTCGACTGGCATCCAGGCTAGTTACACACACCAGGCAAGTGCACTGCACAGGGGAGGTTTGAGCCCCTGCCCTTTTTTGAATATTAATCAAAAGTGCCCCTCTCAACATTCATCATTACTATATTGTGGCCAATAAAAGAATTTTAACTATAATTAATATAACAACGTGTACAAAACAGTAACAAATGGCGGAAAAGCTGTTTATCTTTATGAAGTTTATTACTGTATCTGTCAGTCTGAAATGTCATTGTTATAACGCGTTGCTATGGGTAGCGTGTGTTTTGCTCGACTACGCGCAGCGCATGGCACTGGTTGTAACTTGAAAAATAATGCTTTATGTATGGTTCCGTCGATGGATACACGTGCTGGTTCCTCAGTGATGATAGGCTACACCACAACAGCGATAATAAAAGAAAAACGTGGGCTATCTTTGTAAACTGTGTTCAATGCATGTGAATGCTGCCGTATGACCAGTCATTTTCGCCAACATCACCCGGGTATATTCGCCAGAAGACGCGAATGAGAACTCTCTGCAGAGAAGATCTGTCTATGTGCGCTCGTCCAAAAGCATGCACACGTCTCACAGCGCGCAAATATTGAGTTCTCTTTCAAGTCTTGCGCTTGAACGGACAAACTCACACAAAAAGTATATCAACATGTCGATCTTGATGAGTATCCAAGCAGACATAGTCTGTATATGCCTTAAGTAGTGCCCGAGTAAAGACAAGGCATATCCCTGTATTAGGTCTTAAAGGGGCAGTAGCCTTTAATGCTGTCTGTTTAATGTCCAACAAAAGATAAGGACATCACTCACTGCTCTTGATTGAATAGCTTTTGTAAGTTTAATAAGGATTAATTTTTAATTTAAGCAGTTAAATGTGCAGCTATTTTACATTTGATTAATTTATTCAATTTCTATACCTAAAAACTAATGTTAGACCTACCTGAAAAATCTGAAAAGCATTGTTTATTTTATTAGTATGTTTGCTCAATAGTATTTATTTGTGCTGCTGCTGGTATTTAAGTTTTTTGTTCTTATTGTCTTTATTTTTATTTGACAGTAGTTCTTTATTTCCCTGAGCATGGCAAATACCAAATCGTACTGAAACCGTGAACCTAAAACCGTGATACAAACCGACCCGTGAGCAATCTGTACTGTTACACCCCTAGCGTAACATATGTATGGGGGTGCCACAAAATTAGAAAATTTTCAAAGGGTGCCATGACTGAAAAAAGGTTGGGAAACACTAATTTAGTGAACGGCTGTGGCTCGACGGCAGGAGAAACAATCCAAACAATCACAATTTTTAAACCTTTTTAATCATTTAATCATTTAATCGTTAATCAAAGCTATTTTTCTAAATGTAGGCTGTCAAGAAGGAGGAAAGAGGGGCAGTGTCTCTTCAAAAAAACTGAAACACAATACATAATATTACAAAAATAAAATAACGTCTGAAAAAATGGTCTGCCATTGTCTGTGATGTTTGTTTACTGTAATATTTACCAGTAAAGAGTAGGTTATAGCTACTTAATTAATTGAATTCATAAAAACAACTTTTTGCTTTTTAATATTCAAATACACTAGTCTATATCACCAGATGCGTTGGTCTAGCAACAAGTACAAGCCACTTCAGAGACACAGATAGTTGCGTGTTCTGAGTTAACACAATCAAGCGTAAAAATACGGAACATATCACAGGAAAATACTAAAACGGGAAGACAGTGGGAAAAGAGCAAAAATACCTGAGAAACCCGGAAAAAAAGGGAGGGTTGACAGCGTTGAGTCAATGACAGCTAGCTGGTGGTTGGAACCTTTTCTTAATGAATGCCCTGAAATTTATGCAAGAAACATGTTTTTGACAAATATTCCAATTTGTTTGTGGTCTATATAGCCTGCAATAAGCCTATGGGCCCGAAGACACGGCTTGAAGACCCAGTCAGTGACGTCACGATATGCTAATTTGTTTAAATTCATATCTACGTAATCACCATCACCAAAAATTTACTTTTTTTTTACATTAAAATTTGAAGAAAAAAAAAAATATAGACCTACCTACCGACCCTGTTTTTTTTTGTTTTGTTTTTCTGTTACTGCAAACCAAAATATTTTTAAGGATGGCCTAATCAAATATAAAAGAAAGTAAAATGAATAAAACATTGCATAGGCTTCCATGTATGAATTAAATATACATTGATTCTTATTAAAGTTACTAATGTTATTCAGTGAAAGATTCTCTCGTTTTTCTTGTTTGAACATTAAATGACAGAGGGAGCGGGTTTATTATGGCTCATTTCCACCGAGCGGTGCGGTATCTTTCAGTGTAGTACAATTCGGGACCATAAATTCTGATCCAGCTTGTGTTCCCACCGGCAACAGTGCCCATATGATAGTGTTTAGCAATCGATGGCATTCTAGCTTGAAGAAAGGGACACAGTAAACAACAATGGACGACATACAGTAGATCTTGTTCTTGCTTCTTGGTATGTGGCTATTGTCACAAGAAGACGATACGCTTTGTTTGAGCCAAGGCTGCTGGCTGCAAGGAAAAACATAGCCGTAAAAGCACACAAGTGACGATTTTTTTCTGTCAACCAATCAACATTCTGCAATGAGTCTAGCTCCACCCTTTAGTACCGACTACAGTGCTTGGTACCCAAATAGAAGGATGCCAAAAAAGTGGTACAGTACGGTTTGGAATTAGGAATTAGTTATGGGAACTGCAAAAATTATGTAGCATACTGAAATGTACTGAACCGGTTGAAATGAGCCATTAGGCTGCTGTCACTTTAAAACCAAATCCACAACCCTAATATACATATTTTTGTGTGTTTTTCCAAAGCCTGAAGCCCACATTATATCCTGTACACTTGTCCATTTTTCTCGTCATATCAAATCACGCAGACAGACAACCGCCTGTTGAACAGCCTCTCTTTCGCAGCTCAATATGCCTTTACACATGATGTTTCGACTGATTTGGATGTTACGTATGGCACCGAAAAAAAAAAAAAAAAAATTGTTGGAAGCCAAAATCATAACCTATAACACAGCACTAAATCATTCTTGAGAGCATGGAGGCCCCCTGGTTGTTTGGGGGCCCTACGCAACTTGCATACTTTGCGTACAGGGAGGACCAGCACTGCCTACTCTGCTCTGATTGGTCAGATGGCCCAGTCTGTTGTGATCGGTCTACCGCTTACAGCGCATGTCGGAAACTAAATGCCTATTACCATATCTGAATTTCAGCTCCGGAGGCTTTCTTAGCACTTGATACACGTTGCCGTTGGTTTTACCGTATCAATTCCAGCTCGGGTCCTCATCCTTTCAGCTAAAACTGCCGTGTTTGCCAGGCGAAAGTAAACATTGTTCACTGGCACCCAATGAAGACCATAGGCCATAGACCACACAAATTTGTTACTTATTTAAGTAAGTTATTTGGTATGTAAAAGGAAGTGAGACTCATTTCGCACTTCAGAATCGATTAGTTTGCTCTTCAAACCTTTGCAGGACTTTTACATTTACAAATAGCTACATTACACACGACATGAAAGGTAATATTTGAAAAAAAGCAGGGGCACTTTAGTTGATTCAATTCTATCTTGCATTCCATGGGAATCAAACACATAGGAAAATCATGTTTCTCCATGCTTCAGAACATCTGACCATATATTAAGTTTGTAGAGTCTGCCTCTTTTCTTTTAATGTAAATTGATCAACTGAAATACTAGCAAATGGTTTCCATTTATGCACCAGAATGAACTTATTCGGTAGAGTCATATGATGGCCTACTTAGAGCTCATGCACAGCAAATAATGAGTATGTATCCATAGCAATGGGTTATATATGAATGGAGAGCACTGCAGCCTCAGCCATCTGTGATCTCAGTATCACTGCCAGTCAGTGGAACACCAGAGATGCCTGGAGAAATGGGTTAGTGAAATGAGATCTCACTGATAGGAGCGTAGTGCTTGGGTTTAGTAGAGGATGTAGTTGAGTTTTACTCAACTAGATGACATGCCAAAAAGCAGAAATAACATTTTGCAGATGTATTTGTATTTGAATTTGTATTTTTTATTTTTTATTTTTTGAGGAATTTCCGAGGCTGTCACACTGGTTTAGGTTACATTTGCATTTATAAATTTAGCAGACATTTAAAAAAAAAGCAACACATGAGCAAAACTCAAGCAAATTATCCAAAGGAGAACATAAAAGTTACACAATAAGCAATACAAAGTTTGGAATATATATAGAGAATAGCTAAATTATTTATTTATTCAAAATTATTAGTTCACCCATAAATTAAAATTCTGTCATTAATTACTGACCATTATGTTGATTTTATCACATGTAAAACTTATAAAACAAATATTTTATTATATTTAAATAAAACATGAGATTTCTGTCCCTCTGCTGAGACATCAAAAAGTTAATACAGAGTATTAAAGATGTTTTAAAAGTACTCTTATGAATTGAATGGTTTAATCTAAATCTTTTGAAGACACACAATTGGCCCTGTAAATAGCGAATCGGCCATGGTGCAAGTTCAACTGGCTTTTAAAGGGTTAGTTCACCCAAAAATGAAAATTCTTTTATCAATTACTTACCCTAATGTCGTTCGACACCCGTGAGACCTCTGCTCATCTTCAGAACACAAATGAAAATATTTTTGTTGAAATCCAATGGCTCAGAAAGGCCTTCATTGACACCAATGTCATTTCCTCTCTGAAGACCCATAAAAGGCACTACCCAGCCAACACATGTATGTGGGGCCCACGTGGATTAAACATGGGCTACAGGGGTACAGAGCGGGCATGGGCTCAAAATGGGCATCTTTTCTGGGGCCCACTTTTGTGAACTAAACCCAGCTGGGCTCCCCATGTGGTACCTATATTGAGTACAACCAGCAGTAGGAGTTAGTTCCGCATGTTTTCAACCTGCCCATAGAATGTTAATGCGCACAGCCGCTCGGGCATTCATAACGGAGCAAAGCAAGTGTTCCCAGTGATATTTAAGCTTCCATAGGCATGAACTAAAACCCACTAGACTGCACACGCACCATAAATTACTGTGCCCATGAATGAATGAGAATGTGGCCGTGAATGAATGCCGGGTCGCCGTGCTCATTTTAGTTTCGGTTTTGAATTAGTGCCAATTCGGGGGTGGGTTGCTTGAATTGTGGGTTCATTAGCCTGTTATTCTTAATGAAAAAAAACAACAACAACAAAACGGTATGACAAACTCACTTCCACAATCATCTTGTCTGTCAGCTCTTTGCTCTCGTGATGAATGAGATCTGACTCCTGCTGTTGTTCTGTGCGATGACTCTCATTCAGCTCATGCTGTATTGAGCAGACTTGTTCAGTTTTTAATTATAGTGTTTGTTCTCTAACCGAACTACATGATTTTATTACTATAAAAATCAAAACGACGGTAGGGCGATGCCACAGTTGGCAAGTGATGTAACCGGGGGCTTGGGAGTGGTCTTGTAGGGCAGTGAAGGAAGTGCATTTTGGGAGTTGTTGTCATTCATCCATATGAGCCAAAAATAAATTTAGAAGGCAGCAACTTCTAAAATAATTTCACATTTCTACTTCATAAAAGACCCAATTTAAATAAACATTCATCTTTCCAGCGGTGAAGTACCACTTTCAACAGAATAATGACAGAATGTTAATTTTAGCTTAAGCTAGTTCTTTAATCAGTCTTGAAATGCTCAGTTAAACACCAGCTGAAATGGGTAAATATTAGTTACACACAGGCAGTGCTCAATTCAGAATGACTGTGTCTGTTTACTACAGTAATGCATGCTGGGTACTGGTGGAGGGACAGAGTGAAATAAGCAGATAGTGAAGGAAAAAGGGAGAAAAAGGGGGAGAAGACGAAGCTGGAGCAGTTGAGTCAAGAGGGGCTTTGTTAAGGGGTTAGAAAGTGGAGGTCAAGGGTAATTGGCAATGACTAGGAATGTAAAGGACATTGTTGAAGAAGAGTGAGCCATGTGTCAATCACACAGATGAGTCACTGCCTACATGAAAGTTCAAGCTAAATACTGCTGGCTGGCTTGCCAGTTCATATACTGTAGTTTCATGGCTAAAATACATGTTCAATAATTAAGGCCCCAATTTAGGGTACAACAGGGCTAAAGGTGCCTTTGATTTTATTTTCTTCTAAAACCATAGATGGCACACAAACTTGCTGCGGCACTTTCAAAAACATCCGCTTTTCAAGATGCATGTGAAAATTGGTCTGATCTCTGATGCAATTGCAGGCAACAATGCAAAGTTGATTCTGTGCTAATTTGAGCTACTTTTTGATGTTAGATGGTAAATATCATAAATTAAGTTGGATAATACCCATATTTATAATGAAACAATCATATAATAAAATATCATACTACTGTCAATCAATGTTAAATTATTATGGGATCTCCTTCAATGCTTTCAGAATCTTTACTTTTTAAAATATAAAAATATATATATTTTTATCTATAAAAATAAACACAGACGTGATTGTTTTGAACAACTTATACATTATTAAAAACATATTATTTTAGCTTAAGTGTGTGTATCAATACTGTGTGCCATTTGCCCCATGCTGGTGAAACTTTTACCCCACATGCCGGGTGTACACAGTGCGATTTTTTTCTGTCGTACGGGCTTCGCAGACGTTTTTTTTCATGTGGAAATCATTTATGCTGCTTGTTTATGGTCACGGCTTGCAATGTGTGAGAGGAATTACGAGACGAGCCGAGCACGTTACAAGGACCTCACCACCTCCCAATAATTTTCGGGGAGTCGGCCCGATTTTCAACAAGCTGCTCCCTATTGTCAAATCGTCACATAGGCTAGATCTATGAGTAATAGGCTATAAGTGGCTGCTACCACACATTTTGTGCATACACTGTCACACACACACTCGCGCACTTTCTCTCTCTCTCTGGTTAAAAGGAATCTGCTGATCTCTGCTTTTCAACAAAAAAATACATTTTTATTTATTTTTTTCCTATCCAAAGCTATAGCTGCAACATTGAAAGATCCAGTCACTGTGTTTAACGTGGTAACACATGTGTTTACCTCTGGCCTGCCGTTCATAGTCGTGCCGTGTACCAACTGCTTTGACACGATTATCAAGTTAACTGATTATCAAGTTCACTTTGGCAACAAGGTTTGAACTCCCAAACTTGAAATCCCAATGATTTTGTTTGAAATTCCGTCACACGAGTTTGTTTTTGGATTTCGCTTGAAGTATAATCTTACTTTGGGTTAGTTATTTGTACAAACGCCTAACCCTCAGTATGAGCAATGTCTACTTAGCAAACACTACCAAGAGTATGGGGGAAAATTATGATTTTTTTTGTATCTGTAGCTTAATAGCAGTAAAGGGTTGCAGGGATGATGTATTTTTGTAGGCCAAAACCCGGAAATGAGTGACCCGGTTCCATTACCCTGAAAATTGCTATTTTAACCAAGAACCCGGGAGGTGTCAGCATAGCATTTGAGGGAGTCGCCTGTCAATTGCGTCATATCTGCGTTACCCTCAGTTTTATTTGGCAGAAGTCCTTTTCTCTTAGCAGTGTGAACATGTCACAGCAGCCCCGAGCGAACGCACAGAGTAACGTCATAACATAATTTTAAACACACTTAAATGTATCTAATATGATAAACAGAGCTGCTTTACCTTATACTCATGACCGGAAACGCAGAAATAGTGCAGGTGTCCCGTCTTGTCATAATATGCCTGTGCTGTCCCTGTGCTCGCGAGCCAAGTGTTTGTCTAACAATCGCTTCAGCGGCCGTGCTCAGATCCACAACACTCGGTCCTGCTCTGTTTCACACTACAGTAACGTAATAACCGCATCCAGGAACATGATTTCTGCCCGAATGCTATTTTCCACCGGCTGTGAGGTGAAGACCACATGTCCCAATATACTGCGCTCAAACTTGGCATCATCAAACTATGCCATTGTTTAGAATAGGCGCCCTCCAGTGGATGGAAAGTTGCATAGTGCACCTTTAATAATAGCTTAATGATAGTGATGTTGAAGTCATGTGATCATGGTTGGTTTACAGCCTTTGTTTAGCTTTTTGCATTTTACAATTGCATTTAAAGGGATATTTCACCCAAAAATGTAATCATTTTGTAAGCATATACACACCCTCATTTTTGTTTTCAAACCTATATGAGATTCTTTTTTTCTTTTAGACATAAAATATATTTTGTGGAATGTTGTTAACCAGACAGTTGAAGGTAGCCATTGACATCCATAGTATTTTTTTTTTTTTAATTTTTTACTATGGAAGTCAATGGGTACACACTTACACATTTTGTTCAACAAGACAATCTTTACAAATGAACAGAGCTTTTATTATTTTTAAGGCCAAAAAATGAACAATATGTAATTCATTCACCCTCAAGTTGTTCCAGACCTGTATGAGTTTCTTTCTTCCGTTGAAAACAAAAGAAAATTTTGAAGAATGTTGGTAACCAGACAGTTGAAGGTAGCCATTGACATCCATAGTATTATTTATTTTTTTACAATGGAAGTCAATGGGTACTGTCAACTATCTGGTTAGCAACATTCTTCTATATTTTCTTTTGTGTTCAACAGAAGAAAAAAACTCATACAGGTCTGGAACAACTTGAGGGTGAATAAATTACACAATGTTCATTTTTTGGCCTTAAAAATAACAAAAGCTCTGTTAAGTTGTGAAGATTATCATGTTGAACAAAATGTGTAAGTGTGTAAAGTGTGTGTAAAATGTTTTTTTTTTTTTTGTTAGTTTTTTTGTCACAGGGCCAATAATCCAGATTTGCACCAAAGCCAATGGAAAAATCGTATTGGTTTTTTGTTGAGAGAACCAGTGTGATGTTAACTTCCGGATTGGCCTAAAAAAATACGTCATCACTGCAGAACTCTATGCTATGCACTCTATGAAGCACTATGTTGGCTCTACCTGCAGTCAGCCCTCCTCTCTGAATGCCTTTAACTAGGTCTAATCCAGTGGGACTTCCCCTCTATTTTAGGAAATAGTTCTGTTTTAGATCCACGCACACCCTATTTCCACGATCATATTTATCATGCATAGATGCTTCGTCTCAAGCCTGGGATTTATCAGACCAAATGGAAAACATTTCCATAGAAAAGTCAAACTTTCCCCATCATTGTATTGTTTCCTCTTTCGAAATAGATTGGATGAAAAACAAAAATCAAAATAGTTTCCAAGACAAAAGTCTGCACCATTGAATCAGCCATGAGCTTTATATAAAAAAAAAACAGAGCTACGATGGTGTTGACACTTTTTTGGGGGGTAAACAAACTAAGATTTGACTTATTTAGATATATTACTGCACTTTAAACAGGGGTAGGATGTATTTTAACATCACGCATAAAGAATATCAGTGATCCAGCTGCAGTTCCTCTACTGGAGTGTTTTATTTATAGAGTGCACTCATGTAATCTGCACATAGATGGTGAAAATGAAATGGAATGGATTAAGAATCGACTACTTTCTGGTTATTTAAGGCTAAATTATCCCACAACTCATGTGTAAATGTTAAGGCCAGCAGAAGTTGTATGAAAACGTGCCATAAATATATGAGTATATGAGGGTCATGAAGGGTGTGAGGAGGTGGGAAGAGGTTTATGGTTTCACTGTAAAACTGGACTAGTCAAAGTATGCAAGAGTCTCTGGCACTGTGCCTCAGACAGGGACTGTCAGTGTGGCATGTGAGGGATCAAGTTTTATGCATAGTTTTTTTTTTTGGATGGAGAATTGCATCTGGCTTGGACAAGGATTTGTATGCCTATTGTACAGGTCCTTCTAAAAAAATAGCATATTTCATCCGAAAAATAAATAAAATTAAAGTGTTTTTTATACAAAAAAAGTCAACCTTCAAATAATTATGTCCAGTTATGTACTCAATACTTGGTCGGGAATCCTTTTGCAGAAATGACTGCTTCAATGCGGCGTGGCATGGAGGCGATCAGCCTGTGGCACTGCTGAGGTGTTATGGAGGCCCAGGATGCTTCGATAGCGGACTTAAGCTCATCCAGAGTGTTGGGTCTTGCGTCTCTCAACTTTCTCTTCACAATATCCCACAGATTCTCTATGGGGTTCAGGTCAGGAGAGTTGGAAGGCCAATTGAGCACAGTAATACTATGGTCAGTAAACCATTTACCAGTGGTTTTGGCACTGTGAGCAGGTGCCAGGTCGTGCTGAAAAACGAAATCTTCATCTCCATAAAGCTTTTCAGCAGATGGAAGCATGAAGTGCTCCAAAATCTCCTGATAGCTAGCTGCATTGACCCTGCCCTTGATAAAACACAGTGGACCAACACCAGCAGCTGACATGCCACCCCAGACCATCACTGACTGTGGGTACTTGACACTGGACTTCAGGCAATTTGGCATTTCCTTCTCCCCAGTCTTCCTCCAGACTCTGGCACCTTGATTTCCAAATGACATGCACAATTTGCTTTCATCAAAAAAAATACTTTGGACCACTGAGCAACAGTCCAGTGCTGCTTCTCTGTAGCCCAAAGTGGCTTGACCTGGGGAATGCGGCACCTGTAGCCCATTTTCTGCACACGCCTGTGCACGGTGGCTCTGGATGTTTCTACTCCAGACTCAGTCCACTCCTTCCGCAGGTCCCCCAAGGTCTGGAATCGGTCCATCTCCACAATCTTCCTCAGGGTCCGGTCACCTCTTCTTGTTGTGCAGCGTTTTTTGCCACACTTTTTCCTTTCCACAGACTTCCCACTGAGGTGCCTTGATACAGCACTCTGGGAACAGCCTATTCGTTCAGAAATTTCGTTCTGTGTCTTACCCTCTCGCTTGATGTCAATGATGGCCTTCTGGACAGCAGTCAGGTCGGCAGTCTTACCCATGATTGCGGTTTTGAGTAATGAACCAGGCTGGGAGTTTTTAAAAGCCTCAGGAATCTTTTGCAGGTGTTTAGAGTTAATTAGTTGATTCAGATGATTAGGTTAATAGCTCATTTAGAGAACCTCTTCATGATATGCTCTTTTTTTGAGGTAGGAATTTGGGGTTTTCATGAGCTGTATGCCAAAATCATCAGTATTAAAACAATAAAAGACCTGAAATATTTCAGTTGGTGTGCAATGAATCTAAAATATATGAAATTTTAATTTGTATTATTACATTATGGAAAATAATGAACTTTTATCACATATGCTAATTTTTTTAGAAGGATCTGAATACGTTTACTTATGTGTGTTTTAGTTTTTTGACATAACGGTCAATGCTTTTTTCTCAGAGATTTCCTGCCTAGAGGCTCAGGAATTGTTACAAGGAGACCACTCGTCCTTCAGCTCATCAGTTCAACTTCAGGTATGAGTGATACCAGGGGCGTAGCCATCTCTTCAGAAGTGAGGGGGACAGAAATGTCGTAATACCATTTTTTTTTTTTTTTTTTTTTGGACCAATATCATTTATTGCATCTCTTGCTTTTAATTGGGCAAGATATCAAATACAATGGTGAACAATAACCAATAATTAATATCTATAATATTATTCTCCTATTCTTTTTTTTGTGCCAATTTTATGATTGGTTTATATACTACAAACACTTCTGCATTAAGACTCCGTAGATTTTATGCAATGTAAAATATATATATATATATATATATATATATATATATATATATATATATATATATATATATATATATATATATATATATATATATATATATTGATGTAACTCATCTGTTCTCTATGTGAATATATAGTAAAATGTAATTTATTCCTGTGATCAAAGCTGAATTTATCATCATTACTCCAGTCTTCAGTGATCCTTCACTAATCATTCTCAGATGAGGATCTGATGATCAACACACATTTAGGATTATTATCAGTTGTGCTGCTCATGATGATGCTTAATTTTCTAAACATTTGTGGTAAAATTAAAAAAGAGAGAAATTAATACTTTTATTGATCAGACATGCATTACATTGATCACAAGTGATATTTTTAATATTACAAATTAGATAATTTATTTAATAAATGCAAATAAATGCTGTCCATTGAACTTTCTATTCATCAAAGAATCCTGAAAAATAACATGTAGGCTATCATGTTTTCCACAACATTTTGGGAACTGTTTTCAACACAGATAATAATCATAAATGTTTCTTGATTATGAAATCCTCATCTGAGAATGATTAGTGAAGGATCATGTGACACTGAAGACTGGAGTAATGATGATAAATTCAGCTTTGATCACAGGAATAAATTACTATATATTCACATAGGAAAAAAAGCGGTTTTAATTTGTAATAATGTTCAAAATATTACTGTTTGAACTATTTTCGATTACATAAATGCAGCCGTGGTGAGCAGAATACTAAACATTAAAAAAGCTGCATTATTCATATGATACTTTATTGTCAATAAATAGCCTACATTGAGATGACTTAAAAAACACACATAAAGCATATATTGTCGCACTCGTCTGATTGTCGTCGTCACGTTTCATCACTCATAACGATTGTTTTCCTTCAGCTGCAGCTCCGGCGTGACTGGGTATTACGAATCCACTTTTGGACTTTCTGTGAGAGAACGCCCTCCTCATATTAAGATTCGGAAAAAATGACAGGTCATGCATAGATAATTTTTTGTCTCTGAATTTAAATCTTGATGTATTCACATTGGTTTCTATATAAATACACTTGCCCCTGACCTCAAGAAGCGCGCTATCACACGAGTTTAGAGAAGGCTGTCGTTAGCGTCCCTGTTAACTTGTCCGCCCCCGCACAGGGTAACACCGGTTCGAATCCCGCTCGGAGCGGGTCGACTAGGATCGGTGAGACCCAGTAAAAGTGCGGGGGACGAAAATTCATTTTATTAAAAGTGAGGGGGACACGCCCCCCGCTTCCCCCGCGTAATCTACGCCCATGAGTGATACTCACATACACACACATTTAGTTTTAAAAAAAAATGCTTGCACACTAAAAGTGTTACTCGAGGCCCACTTACTGTTGCGAAACATTCACCCATATATGTAATCTTCAGACCAAGTCTGCAAAACTGCAAGCACATTATATGCTTTACACTTGTTGTAAAACAAACTTTTTTGTGTCAAAAAAGAGCCTATATGTGGTATATGAAAGTATGTGCACTGAGCACTAGAGGGCAGTGTCTCCTGTTTTAAGATTAAAATCAGTCAGTATGGAGAATGGAGAACAAGTCCGATTTTCGAATTTCATGAATTATAAACTGTTGAGCTGTCAGTTTCCTAAGGCGCTATCATCTTCTACTTTCTCTAATTCATACTTTCCATTCTCCACCACAGAGCATGCAGAGTTTCTGCACTGTAAAGGAAAGAAGTTTACAGAATTTGATGATGTCCGACGGGAGATTGAAGCAGAGACAGACAGAATCACAGGAACAAATAAGGGCATATCCTCCATTCCCATTAACCTTCGTGTCTACTCTCCAAATGGTATTACTGTCAAGGCTGCATTTATTTTCACCAAAAACACATAAATATTTTTACAATTTGAAGCTAATTGTTTTCTATTTTAATATATTTTACAATGTAGTTTATTGCTGTCATAGCAAAGCTGAATTTTCAGCTGCTCAAAAAACATTTAATTATTATTAATTTAATTATCATTTTTGAAACAGTTGCGCTGCTTAATATTTTTGTTTAATCTGTGATGCTTTTTTTCTGGATTCTTCGATGAATAGAAAGCTCAAAAGAAGAGTATTTATTTAATTTATTTTATTAGAACGCTTTTGTTACATATATATATATATATATATATATATATATATATATATATATATATATATATATATATATATATATACATTTTGTTTTAAAAAACTTTTATAGCTGAATGGTATATTTGTTCTCGTTTGCTGTTCTTGTCTCTTAGAGTTCTCGTATAGATTTTTTTTCTTTCCTAGTAATATCTCTGGCCAAATATCTCTGCCTTTGTTTTTCTCATTTTCTTTCTGCAGTTTTGAACTTGACTCTGATAGATCTTCCAGGCATAACTAAAGTACCAGTGGGAGATCAGCCTCCTGATATTGAATACCAGATCAGAGACATGATCATGCAGTTCATCTGTAAAGAGAATTGTCTCATCCTTGCTGTCACACCCGCTAACATGGATCTGGCTAACTCCGATGCTCTTAAACTGGCCAAAGACGTGGATCCGCAGGGTGAGTGGGAAAGAACAGTTATGGTTCATATCTGTCCTCAATTATATCCCCTTTTGTCCAACTCACATCATCATAATGTTTTTACTTGTTTTTCTTTTCCTGTAAGGTCATCGCACCATCGGTGTGATCACTAAGCTGGATCTGACAGACAAGGGCACAGATGTCAGGGACGTGCTGGAGAACAGGTTACTGCCACTACGCAGAGGTACAGCATACTTGTAGAAATGTGCTGTCAGTAGAGGCCCATGCTGTTTGGTCTAAGACCTGGGCCACTGCCAAACAAGTCTGCTGAAGGCTATAGTGGCTAAAACAGGGCCAGGTGCAGAGTCTTCATGCTTCCTGCTGCTGCCTTAATGCATTAGACACACAGAAGTCCAGGCCTGGAGGAGGGTTAACTTAAGACACTCTAGAAACCCTATTCGTCGGTCATGTATGCAGATTAGATACAGTCTGACTTGTTGGGTCACAACACTGCCGAACAGGAAAACACATTTTCCCACCTCAAGTCTAAAGTTCTAGAGATTTATTTTTTCCATAAAAAAGCTGAGCTTATGCTTTGGCAGTGGTTCTCAACCTTTTTGCCTCCAAGGCCCCATCATTGTCCACAACAATGTTCAGAGTCCTCAACAACAATATTCAAAGTTTTCTTTGTTACATCCACGGTTATATTTTATTTTCAAAACTTTTTAGAAGTTTTTTTTTTTTGGAAGTTTTTTTTGTGTGGAATTATAAAAAAAACAAAAAAACTACATTTTAAAAATAAATAACTAAAACAATTATAATTAAAATAATTTGATTTCAGAAATCCAAGTTTTAGGAGCTGAATATCCTTCAGGCATCCCAATCTTTTTAGCATTTAATTTACTCTTACATGTCAGATATAATTATAATTTCTGTCCAATAAAATATTTTAAAAATTAAGAGATTCTTTATAGTTATTTAGGCAAAACTGAAAATATGTAATCTTTATCAAAAGTGCCCATGGTGTTTTAAGATTTTATTCCTTTGAAACATGGGAACATGGGAATTCTGTTTTTCAAAGAAGAAAATAGTTGTTGAGGGTGTGAATTAAAATAACATCTTAACATCTTACTAACATCTCGTCTGTGGTGAGAATCATGCTTCAAATGTTGTTTATGTGGTGTTTTTAATATGCTTTAAGGCAAACTATATGCAAATTCATAAGTCATCATCATTGCTGAGTGTTTCTCCCTAAAACTGCAGCGAACCAAAGACAGTCTCAAAAATGCGGTTTAAATTCACATTTGTTTTCCATTTCACACGTGTCCATCGTAACCAATCATGTCAACGTGCGGGCGGGCGGACTTTTGCATATCATTACTATGCTGCAAAGCAAGGGAGTCTCAAGAGAATCCAGGTTATCCTGGTCAGGCTATATAAAAAAATTGGGTACATTTAGCAATATAGCAGTTGAATTATGTATATGATGTATATTCCGATGTTGTGATGAACTTTAAGCCTTTCTCCACTGATGTTTTAAGTTGTTCAAAACATTTCTAAGGATGCTGATTTTTAGAAGGCAGACTGATATGGCAAACGGGAACATGATTTGATTGTGTAACATTAACAACTTATTAGCTGTTTGATAACTTAGTCAAGCAAAAGGCTAATCATATTAATTTCCTTTATGTGTCCGACGTTGTAAAGAGTGATACATAAAACACTTTATCATTCTGATAAATCGACTTGCTGACGAGTCTATATAATTCCACTTCTTCTGAATCAGTCTCTGATTCAAATCTATATGGCTGAATTAAACCAGTATTTCCACTTGACATTGTGAAACGTTTACTACAGTAAAGTTGACTGAGTGGAGTCAACTCAGGTATTCAGAGCTTGTGTGATTGAGTGGAGATAGGGCTTATTTGGATATTCATGGCTCATGGAGTTTCATTCAAGCTATTTTAAGGCATAAAGACATTTACAAGAAAAGAAAAAAAAACATTTAAATATGTAATTTAAAGGCACCCTTGAGAGTTTGCTGAGGCCATCAGGTTCACCGTCACTGCGGCTACTGGCTAGTGTAGTCAAAATGCAATACTGATAAAAAAACTGTTGTATAAACTTACAAGCTGTCATGTTTAAAAGAAGAAATGTCACAAGACAATATGATTGAAATAAGTGAAAGAAGTGCAGGGACAAATTCTCAAATTCAAAAGGATTTTTGACAAATAAATCATATATTTTTTCAAAGTATCTGAAAGAAAGGAAATTGTCCCCTTCAACACATTTTATTTCTGTCTCCCTTTTGTGACTACAGGTTATATTGGTGTGGTAAACCGTAGTCAGAAGGACATAGAGGGGAAAAAGGATATCAGTGCAGCTCTGGCTGCAGAAAGACGGTTCTTCAAGTCACATCCTGCATACCGACACATGGCAGATTGCATGGGCACTCCGTACTTACAGAGGCTCCTCAACCAGGTGACAAGAGAATTATACTACACAACATTACAAGAAGTACCACATGGATGAAATACATAAGAGCTCACATATGATAGCTTTAATTGTATTTCTTCTCTTTTCTCACTCCTAAACCCCCCTCATGTCTGCCTAGCAACTTATCAACCACATCCGTGACACATTACCAGCGTTACGTAGTCAACTACAGACTCAGCTTCTTTCAATGGATAAAGAGGCAGAAGAGTACAAGTATTTGAACCCAGATGACCCCTCACGCAAGACCAAGACCTTAATGCAGTGGGTTTACACACACATAAATACACACACACAGATAAACGCAAACAAACACGAAAACAAACACACTAGTCTTTACCATATTGAAATAAACAAGACTTTTTTACTGCCTAAACACAAACACATTGTAGGTAAGGCCAGAAGTGAAGAGGCCACACACACAAACGCATACTGTTTTTTTTGTTGTCCAGGCTGATACAGCACTTTGGGCTGGATTTTGAGAAGCGGATTGAGGGATCTGGGGATCAGGTGGACACAGTGGAGCTTTCAGGAGGAGCCAAAATCAACCGTGTCTTTCATGAACGTTTTCCATTTGAACTGGTTAAGGTAATTTGTTAAATTCAAATTGATCTTTAACACAGTAAATATTTACATGGCATTTAGAGCTAATTCTAATGTCCTGTTTATGTTGCACTATATCAGATGGAATTTGATGAGAAAGAATTACGAAGGGAGATCAGTTACGCTATTAAAAACATCCATGGCATCAGGTATGTGTCACAAACATATATTAAAGGGTTAGTTCACCCAAAAAAGAAAATTCTGTCATTAGTTACTTACCCTCATGTCGTTCAACACCCGTAAGACCTTCGTTTATCTTCGGAACACAAATTAAGATATTTTTGTCAAAATCCAATGGCTCAGAAAGGCCTTCATTGACACCAATGCCATTTCCTTTCTCAAGACCCATAAAAGGCGCTAAAGACGTTATTACAAAGTCCATCTCACTACAATGGCCCTACAATCATTTTATGAAGTGATGAGAATCGTTTTTGTCGCCAAAAAATAAATAAATAAATAACGACTTATATAGTGATGGGCCGATTTCAAAACAAAGTTTCGAACCGCTATGAATCAGCGTATCGATTCATGATTTGGATCGTTTGTCAAACCGCCAAACTTCTGAAATCATGTGACTTTGGTGATCCAAATCATGAAGCGATACACTGATTCATAACGGTTCGAAGCTTTGTTTTGAAATCGGCCCATCACTATATAAATCATTATTTAGTCTGGGTTTTTTGCGCACAAAAACTATTCTCATCGCTTCATAAAATTATTGTAGAGCCACTATGGTGAGATGGGCTTTGTAACAACGTCTTTAGTGCCTTTTATGGGTCTTGAGAAAGGAAATGACATTGGTGTGAATGAAGGCCTTTCTGAGCCATCGGATTTCAACAAAATATCTTAATTTGTGTTCCGAAGATGAACTGAGGTCTTGCGGGTGTCAAACGACATGAGGGTAAGTCATTAATGACATAATTTTTATTTTTGGGTGAACTAACCCTATAACTTATTTACAAGGGCACCCAGTTTTATTCATTTATATTCATATTCAAAACCAAAGTTCATGTTATGTTTTCTCCCCATACTTAATTTTCTCTCCCCTCTTGCTGATCCAGGACAGGACTGTTCACACCCGATATGGCCTTTGAAGCCATAGTGAAGAAACAGATTGTGAAACTTAAAGGACCGTGTCTCAAGTGTGTAGACATGGTGATCCAGGAGCTCATCAACACAGTACAACAATGTACCAACAAGGTACAACATACTATACCGTAATATGTGCGCTTTCACACACAACCCGTAACGGTTCCGGAACGAGTTGACACGTGACATCCTGATGTGACGTATAATGGCGAGCGATCTCAGCTTCAGCGCGGATAGTAAGGAGCTCCGTGGTCTCGACTTGTGTCCAGTTTGCGCACATTTCTGCTTGTTTAATTTTAGTTTCTTTTGTATACGAACACTCTCTGCGTTTAAAACATCGACTAGCTCTTCTGGCACTGCAGGGTTGTATTATTGAAAAAATAAGCTCTAGGAGTCGCACGATAACTACGTAGACGTTGCGGCATTAGTTTCGGCTTTTGTTCACACAGCGCTTGTCCCGGGTCGAATACCGCAATGTTACTAGGTCCCCGACCCGGGTTCAATTCGGTAATCAATGCCGGGACGTGGTTGCTTTCATACAGAAGGCGACCCGGCAATGTTCCGGGAATATTGCGGGTCCGACGTGCAGTGTGAAAGGGGCTAAATAGTATAATAAAATGCTACAAAAGTGTATATGTTCTTGAATTCACTGAACTCCTGAGAGTGACCCATTCTTTCACAAATGTTTTTAGAAGCGTCTGCATGCCTAGGTGCTTGATTTTAAATACCTGTGATCATGGAAATAATTGGAACACCTGAATTCAATGATTGGAGAGGTGTCTCAATACTTTTGGCAACATTGTGTATATTGAAATTTTGAAATTTGAAGCTCACTGCAAGTAGCCTGACAAGCCAGACCCACATCAAGATTTTGGGTCTGGGAACTCACCATTGGCAGGGCTCAATCCGAGGGGCGGGATAAACGGTTGTCTTTCAAATTCCCTCTGAACGCAATTGAATAGCGCTACAACCAACCAGAGCAATGAAGAAGATTAAGTGCTCAGTCTCCACGACGGGATGAATCCGAAATCGACCCCTTATACCCTGAAATAGGGCATTATTTGAAGGGACTGCCATTTGTAGTGGTGTCCGAAACCATAGTGGACATGTGCACTCATTCAGTCTGAAGTTGCACCGCAATAACAAGTGTACAGCCAATGTACACACAGCAGCTGTCCGACTTCACGTACTCGTTTTCATTCACTCCTTCAAGTTGTATTAGTGAACTAAAGTAGGGAATGTTATTCGTGTCTTAAAGATAAAAGTTTAAAGATTGAGGTTTTAATTCACTGAGCTTGTGCTCAAACTTTAATGCACGAACCAACATCCCATGCATCATCACCAAACCATCCTTCCTCTCTTCCTCATGCCCCCTATCCCATGGTCCTATACCTAGATAGTTCCCTCTGCTGGTCACACTAGGTATTACAGTTAATCTACTGCATATCAATCGTCTATCTATGATATCAATACAGGAAATAGTGAATGAGGGTGATGTATGCACGCACGCAGTGCGGGTGTGTGTATCCTCGCCGATCTGTTGGGATGTGTGTGAGTCTGTGAGCGAGTTTGTGTGCACATGTATGTTTGAATGTGTTTTAAGTACAATTACAAAGCAATTATTTGGTTTTGTTTAACTCTGAAACAATTTTCGAGTTGCGTTGTGGTAAAAATAGCTACGGGTAGCACCATCTGATTGCGAGTGCAACCATTCTACGTCATCAACCTAGAAAGCAAACAAAATGGCGCCGCCCATAGTCCAAATATAAAAACGATTTTTTAAATAATGTTGATCTTTCATGGGTTTTCTACTACTACATTTCAGTAAGAGACATCATTTATGTTATATTAAGCCATACAAGTCTCAACACCAGGGGATCCCTTTAAGAATGATTTCAGTGCCATTCTTTGTTCTTTTCTCAAAGAAAAGCTCTTCCAGAGTTGCGGCCAAAGCCGATTCGAAAGACCGCCGTTCGCCAGCTTCTGTGTTTACAACCTCCGCAACTCTGCCATCATTAAGTTAAGCCCGCCCACCGACTCTATACACGATGTAATTTGCCTGACCATGGTTTTTCCAGTTCACAATCCAACGGAGAGTTGCTAGACTACCCTGGTTGTAAATTAGATTTGCTGCCGCTAGGGTGTCAGAGTTCTAGGCTACACTGCAAGTGCACATTCAATGAAACATTCCTTTTTAATAAAAGACCATAAGACGAGGAACTTTAATTAAACCAGTAAAGAGGGTGGTTTTAATGGTTTTATATATTTTTTAATTTCAAAATAGTTTTTTTGTTTGGTTGTTTTTTACTGTCCTCAGTTGGAGACCTTTCCAAAACTACGGGAAGAGACTGAGAGGATAGTGACCACACACATTCGAGAACGAGAGAGTCAAGCCAAAGACCAGGTCAGACAGATACCTGTACACAACCATCAAATTAATCTCTATTATGGACAGTTTAGTTATGGATGAAATTATCATTATGAGCATTTCGATTACAAATTATTGGTTTATGTTGTACCTTGTTTTGCACGTGTGTGTGTTTGTTCACTGAACAGGTTTTACTCTCACTAGAGATTCAGCTCTCTTACATCAACACGAATCATGAAGATTTTATCGGATTCGCAAAGTAAGGTTTTCACGTCAAATGATTATGACAGAAATAAAACACAGAACTACCAACATGACATGAGAGATTTTCCTTCTTTTATACATTTCCTTTCAGCGCTCAACAGAACACCAATCAAACATGTAAGAAGCCTTCAGCTGGGAACCAGGTGAGTCAAAGTGTTTTATGAGCAACTCTTGTTACTGTATGAACCTTGTACATATTAGAAATCATCAGCAAGCAGGGTTTGGACAATCCTACTTTTGTCTTTACTGGGAGGAAATCTCTTTTCTGCTCAAGCTCTGTTGCTCTCTTGTCCATCTGTCTTACATCAGATAGTATGTGGCTTATGTGTATGTCTAACATTTGTGTAATTCACTACAAATGTTGTGCTGCAAATGAATATTCTTTTTTCCCTCTCTCGCTCTCTGACGCTTGTCCTGATTTTACAGAGTAAGACGTGTTCCTGATCTTTGAACAACATTCCTGCCTGAAAATGTAGTCCTAACCATTTCCCTACCCCTAAAACCCTGCCCATAAGTTATCTCTAATATTAGAGAGAAATCATTGGTGAATAACACGATTGTAGAAGCACCAAACCTTGACTGTAAGCTGAAACTTGACACAAACTGTAAAAGTGTCCCTTAAATCTGATTGGTTGAAGATGTTGATTAAGGAACATGTTTCACAGTGAAATTTAGGTTCAGCCTTTTTGATGGCTGTTTTTGCCCCTAATTATTACTGATGAAATTGGTTCTTAACCAATTTGGGTTCTTCTGCCCAATTGGCACAAAGGGGCCTAAAGTGTGCTAAGAAAACATCCCCCACACCATTACACCACCACCACTAGCCTGCACAGTGGTAACAACGCATGATGGATCCATGCTCTCATTCTGTTTACGCCAAATTCTGACTCTACCATCTGAATGTCTCAACAGAAATCGAGACTCATCAAACTAGGCAACATTTTTCCAGTCTTCAACTGTCCAATTTTGGTGAGCTTGTGCAAATTGCAGCCTCTTTTTCCTATTTGTAGTGGAGATGAGTGGTACCCGGTGGGGTCTTCTGCTGTTGTAGCCCATCAGCCTCAAGGTTGTGCGTGTTGTGGCTTCACAAATGCTTTGCTTCATACCTCTGTTGTAACGAGTGGTTATTTCAGTCAAAGTTGCTCTTCTATCAGCTTGAGTCAGTCGGCCCATTCTCCTCTGACCTCTAGCATCAATAAGGCATTTGCGCCCCCACAGGACTTCCGCATACTGGATGTTTTTCCCTTTTCACACCATTCTTTGTAAACCCTAGAAATGGATGTGCGTGCAAATCCCAGTAACTAAGCAGACTGTGAAATATTCAGACTGGCCCGTCCGGCACCAACAACCATGCCACGCTCAAAATAGCTTAAATCTCCTTTCTTTCCCATTCTGACATTCAGTTTGGTGTTCAGGAGATTGTCTTGACCAGGACCACACCCCTAAAGGCATTGAAGCAACTGCCATGTGATTGGTTGATTAGATAATTGCATTAATAAGAAATTGAACAGGTAATCCTAATAATCCTTTAGGTGAGTGTATGTTGAACGGGGATTAATCCATGATGTCACATTAGCAATTCCTATATGACTTCATCTATTAATTAGATTAATAGTTGCAGATGTGGTATTAATAAATGGTTTAGTTTTTCATCTGTCCATTAGTTGAGCATGAATTAATGCATATTAGTGCATATGCTCATTGTAAAGTATTACCATTATTTTTTACAATATAAAAACAAAACAAAACAAATATATATATATATATATATAATGGGAACACTTTACAATAAGCATAAGCTTAATGAATGCATTAGTTCATGCTTAACTAACTTTTTATTTTAATGAAAGGGTATACTGTACTATAATGCACTTAAAGTGGCAGTCTATGGAACTGGAATAAATGTTAAAATATACTGTTAAAATGTTAAAATATACTGCCTCAATTTGACACATGAGATTAGTGTGATAAGATTAACAAAACCACCGCTAAAAGAATGATTTAGACAACCTTAAGACCCAGGTGTACTTTATCTGTTTTCTGCTCCGTCTTGCGCACATACTCCTTACATACTGTATACTCCTTTGGTAATTTTTTGTGCATGATTGCATAGATTTTCCCTCTGTTTTTAAATACTGAGGGTGTCAAAATAATTTTTTGTGATAATAGAGTATATATTAGAGTTGGACTAATATTGAACCTGAAGCATTGTAAGCAATGTAATTTTTTTTAAGATCTTCGTTGTTCATATGTCTTCTTCAGTGTTACACATTCATTGAGTGCTCACTGTGCTGCATGGTTGCTTTTTGCTGTAAATGTCTAATATTTACTAAACCTTCCATTGCTTAGAAAATGGTGTTGTATTTTTTGTGTTAAATTTTTGGGGGGTTGACGGAATCAATGTGGAGTGCCAGCGTACCAGGAGAGATGCCCGTGCTTACTGGTGCCACCTTAATGGTTTTATTCTCTCCTCTCTGCTGATGTTTTAGGGTGCCGCCCCTCCTCCATCCAGTCAAATTGTACGAGTCCAGTGTCTGTAAGCCTTACCTACTGTCTACCAGCGTCACAGTCTTGTGTCTATGTGTGCCTCTGAACACAGCAAAACCATGTCTTTTTATTTTACTTTCTTTTCCACCCTTTGTCTGGTGCTGCCGTCACGTAAATCACAGATATTCTGGGACTCAGAAATTCAGATTTTTATGACTCCTGCTAAAACACTCCCTGAATGTTGTCGAACAGTGTGTTTTTCACGCACTACACTTCAGACTCTCCAATCAGTGTAGATACACAACAGTCTAAAACATGACTCTTATTCTGAATCCTGATTTGCCCAGCAGTGTCTTGTAAAGTAACAGTCTGAAACCTTATACTATTAATTACCTGCTTCATTTATCCTCCTATTCATCATTTTAATGTCTCTGAATCACTGTACGTCATTTCTGTTCTTATAGGTAATTCTGTTCTTTAATTCTTTTCTTATCTGTGAATGAACCTCCTTGCAGTTTGCAGCCCTGTAAGTCCAGTACATGAGTAAACGGGCTCATGTGTATGCGGGCGCTAATGTTAAAAACAGGTTGGAATCTCAAACTCTTCTTTGATCTCGGTCCATTTGGCCTGTGTGTGTGTTTGCAATTTCTGACTTTGAAAAAATGGTGCATGCTGCAAACTTGAAGTTGGTGCGCTCACAAAATAAAGAGAATGTTTTTGTGTTTTTTTGTATTTTTTGTTGTTGTTTTTTGGAGGTTTGATTGAAATAGTAGGGGAAGTAGTGCTTTTGTACAAGATTTGTACAAGAGTAACTTTATGTTATTCTATGTCATTGAAGTATTGTATCTACTGATAACATTTTATGAGGAAGAAATCATCATACATGCGTCATGGTGTCCTTTTTGCTGCATTTCATCTCTTCAGCTCAGTTTTTTTATTCTTTGTTTACTTTTTAAGGTAAAATTAATACCTTCTCAGCAAAATGAGAATAAGAGTTTATACTACTTTCAAATGACAACTGTTCATAAAGTTGCTGAACTGAATGAATGACACACAGGATAAAACTGTTTTGAAAGTCATGATCAGCCTAAATCCGCCAGAAAATGACTCATATTTCCTACGGGATGTTTTGGACCTTTCCCCTTTCTCCCTTTGCCATCCCGACCTTCTGTTTCCTTTTCTTTCTTCACCTCCACCCTCTCATCCTTTAGTTTTTTCTCTGTCATCCTCTGCCCACTAGCTTTGATTATTATATTGTATTATGTAGATTTCCTTTTCAGGTCAGTATTGTAAATGCTAGTAAATCTATCTATCTATCTATCTATCTATCTATCTATCTATCTATCTATCTATCTATCTATCTATCTATCTATCTATCTATCTATCTATCTATCTATCTATCTATCTATCTATCATATCACTGTTTCCATCCATCCATCCATCCATCCATCCATCCATCCATCCATCCATCCATCCATCCATCCATCCATCCATCCATCCATCCATCCATCCATCCATCATATCACTATTTTTATCCATCCATCCTTTTATCAATTCATTCATCCATCATATCACTATTTCCATCCATCCATCCATACATACATACATCCATACATCCATCCACAGATTTTACGTCTTCTTTAAGTTCCCATTGATCTTTTTGTTTCTTAAAGGACCAGAGAATCTCAGCCTCTGTCTGTGTTTTTTAATGAACCATGAACCCAGACTTTTGACTTTTGACTTTTCCCCTCAGGTGATTCGCAAGGGCTGGTTAACCATCTACAACATCAGTCTGATCAAAGGAGGAGCGAAGGAGTACTGGTTTGTGCTTACCGCAGAAAGTCTGTCCTGGTTTAAAGACGATGAGGCGAGTAACTGCATTAGAGATATAAGTGTGATCTTTCATTCATTTAATGACTTTATGATGATCATGGTAAAATACAGTTTTCATTGGTCTGCTTAAAGTTCCATGCCAGGTTGTGGTGGAACTGATTGGCTGGTCTCTGTGTCAGTCACACTGTGTGGCCTGTCAGGCGGGCTGCCATCTGTCTGCCTGTCTGTGCCTGCTGTACAGGTGCAGGAAGTTCTGCACAGCAAGTGTAGACAGGCAGACAGACAACGCTCTCAGTCATTGGCTGCACAGCCTGCTTCTTCCGACCGGAAGCAAAGGGGCAAGAGAGGACAAAATAATATATTACTTGAATACAAACATAAATGGTTTCTACATGGCTTGTAAACATCATTGCATTTAACATACATTTTCATTCTTTTCTTATGCCATTTATATTTTTTCTCAGATGAATCAATAATTGTCTGCTACAAAAAGTAAAAATAACACTGAATACACACAATACTCGTAAACAAGATTTAAATGTAGTTACTCTTATTACTATATTACGAAATTCTCTTATCAGTCACTTGTTTCTTGTTTTGTTGAATCATTCTTTCCTCATGTCTTTTTCCTTCTTAGCTTCTATTTTACTTGCTCCCTTTTCCTCTTATACCCCCACCGTCTCTCTCTGTCCATTGGGAATTAAGGCATTTGGTCTGGATCACCCTGACATAGCTGGAAGCCCCCCAAGTCAAACTAACACACAAACACACACACATACACACACACACTCAGACACACATGGTTATTGATATACACAGAATCTTAAACACACATAGATGCAGACACACTAACACTCACCCGTCGTCCCGACTGCCAAATGCATACAACTATATAAGCAAACACTATTTTAACGAATACTGAAACTCAAAACCTTGTGATACTTCAAACAGAGGTATTCACATGAACATGGTTATATTTTTCTTAAAGTCACACTCTGTTAGGCTTAAAATATTTAGATCTGAACAAATATATTGTTAAAATTATTGGCTTCCTTTAAAATTAACATTGAATTTCACACAGGTTTTTAAATATAAGTAGTTGGATGTCTTCACATTTCCTTATGTTCTGCTAAATCCATTATTGCAGTCATTTATTTTGAATATGAGAGTGCTCTAAAATTTTCCTGGAGTATATTCAAATCCAGAATTAAAATGTGAATATTTGACTTCATATCTGTCTATCTCTTTTCCTGTCTATTTTCTTTTTGATTTCTCTTTATTTCATTCTGTCTCTGTGGTTGGCAGTCTCACTGGGGCCATACACATTCCTGGGTGGAAAATTGTAAGACTTTGTCCAAACACCATCCAGCCTCCTAGAGCCTGCCGAGAGAGAGAGAGAGAGAGAGAGAGAGAGAGAGAGAGAGAGAGAGAGAGAGAGAGAGAGATAGCCCCTCACCCATTGCAGCAGATCACATTGCAATTCTCACACTTTATGTGCACATAAACACATTCTTGCATTTAAACGGATCACTTCTTTACCCTTAAAAACTTAAATTCTTCTCCAATACAAACTGGCATCAGATGTCCCCTTCCTTTCTCTAAATCTCTCCCAGTTCTAATGGCGTTTATGGCGAGAGACTGCTGGTTTGGGTTAATCAGCGCCCAACACTAAACAGACACGCATTCCAGCAGTCTTCCTCTCTCTCTTTTTGAGCCGAGCTGCATGAGGGAAAACAGATGACTTGTGCTCCCCTCCACTTCTGTTAGCATTCAGCATAATCACTGTCTTTTCACCTCTTCTCAGAGTCTTACGGCGGGCGAGTTAGCTTGCATACATACATCAATTATGCTGATATCTGGACAAATTGCTACTCGAAACCTTTAGAATGGCCTTCTCAAGATGGAAAACTAGTCAGACACCCGGAGCATTCATATAAGCCATATGCATGCACAGCTTGGCCTGAGTACACACGTTTACACATAAATGGTGGGAATGACTACTAGAACGGTAATATTATTCACATGCCAGGTTTAGCTAAATGTACTGTGGCTGATGTGATGTAGATGCCTCCTTTTTGGTTGGAAATTACCTAATTTCAAGCTCTCATTCATCGAGAAACTTCTTGTCTGTGTCATTAACGGCAACTTTGAGTCCACAGAGACATGCAGTATAACCAACACTGGTGTAGATAACAAACCAAACATAGCAGAGTCTGACTTTTCACCTGCAGTTGTTGAGTTTGTGTGTGTTTTTGCTTGCGTTTGAGAGTTGGCGTCAGTTCCCCAGCGACGTGAGTCCATGCACAGTCTAACCAATGTGCAGACTACTGTACACCAGTATGATCCTGAACAGGTAGTCTGAACACTGGGATGACGGAGCAGGAGATAGTTCCAGCCCTCTCTCTCACTCTCACATTCTCTCTCTCTCTCTTTTCACCTCTTTTTCTTTATCTACTTCAGTCACTCAGTCCAACCCTGCTGGCCCCGACCTTCACAGGAGGCGGTAGAAGATGCAAAATAAACACGACAGAAATAGTCTCCATTGCTTCTATCTTATTCTCACTCTGGATAACGGCGATGTAGAGGACAGAGAGAGTAGCTCCAGACGTCCGTTTACCCGTTCTCGACTTTCTCAGGTCCATCTCGTCCCCGTCCCGCGTTGGTTTGCAGTATCCAGCCTTGACGTGGCACATCGCTCCCGCGGCCGGCTATCTGGCAGGACGTTCATGGAAGGCATAGCAAAAAAGAGGGAATGAGGAGTCAGAGAAGGAAGGAGAGAGACAGAGAGAGAGAGGAGAGGGAGGGACCCCACTGGCCATATAAGGGTTGATGGGACCCTTGGGGAATAAACTTTTGGAGTGGTCCGTTGTTTCTCAATTCCTCTCTTTCTTTCGATCTTTTGGTCCGACTCGCTCCTATCCACTCCTGTCTTTCTCCCTCCGTTCTCTCTCGGTACTCCCAGCCATCCTCCGGACTTCCCTGCCTCATCTCTCTCTCTTTTTCACTCTCTCTCTCTCTCTCTCTCTCTCTCTCTCTCTCTCTCTCGCTCCCTCTCTCGCTCTCTCACTAAAGCGGTACCAGATGTTGTATTCTTAACGCCAGCCTGTCATTTCTAACTTTTTTTTTAACCTCTAAAAACTCAGGCAGGAAGTGGGCCCCTCTGGAATGAAAAAACGAGAAAGTTTTTTTCGAGGGGAGCAGAACAGGAGGGGTGCAAAGAGTCAAGGAGGACAAGGAGAGATAGTTTAAAGGAATAGATCCCAGAAAAGTAAAAATTCTGTCATCTGTTTGCTCACCCAAATGTTGTCACAAACCGTAACCACATTTGAATAATTGTTGCACAACTCTTGTCCAGCAGACAGTGTGTAATGATCAGGGGCTGTCAAACACCAAAAAGTAACTCTGTGAAATATTATTACAATTTAATTTTATTACAATTCTAATTTAATATGTTTTACAGTTTTTCTCAATCGCTTTGCCACATTTTTCGAAACAGTCATAACATTCTCTAATCTGTAAGTGCAATTGTCACAATTGTTTGCTTGAACTTTAGAATATCTGCAAAATGTAGTTACTCACCCAAAGCATTTAATTCAGAGGTCAGTGCCACCAAAATAAAAAGTGCTTTTGTCATCGTGTGAGCCACACTGGTCAAAATGTTTAGATGGTTTTCTCCATGGAAATATTTGTTATATAAAAATTTCATGTTTTCTACTTTTTAGTTGATACAGTTGTCTTATTTCCACACTATACTAGAATGTTTTTTAGACAGATTTCAACAGTAGGTAAAAAATTTAGGAAAAGTCAATACTGTAGTACACAACTACAAATGTGCAATGTACATTTTTGTAGAAATGTTTTTCATTTTTTACATTTAAACTGAAAATTGTCTTCCCCTAACACCAACACTCACACTCTTTTAAAGCTTCCTATTGCTCTTCCATGGGAAGAAATTCTATACTCTTTCCATACTATTTTGCACACATATGCCAAACACATGCAATTTGTTCTTAACTCAATAAGAAATTCAAATCTGATTTGAAGCTTAAACTAACTGAGATTTGAACTTATTTTTTTGTGGGAGGGGGAAAAAACGACAATCTATTCCTGTGATGGCAAAGATTCATTACTTCAGTCTTCAGTGTCCTTCAGAAATCATTCTAATGTGATGATTTGCTGCTCAATAAACATGCACATTGTGGGATATCATAAAATAAACACTGGATGGAAATGCCAAGATGTGCATAAATTCAAAAAATGTGTATTAAAAAAAAATTGTGCTCAAATTAGACAGATACATTTTTTCAAGACAAGAATACATGTGCATAAACTATGATGTAAACACATTTACCAAATAAATTCCTCAATGTGCATCAAAAGTGACTTTGCGCGATAGGACGGCAAAACTGACTAACCAGCAGACGGCAGAACTGACGGATCTCTTTGCATAGCATCTAAGATGTTGTTTTAGTCATTATAAAATGCCTTAGCCAAAGTCTATCATCAAAGTGGTTCCGTACCTCCCAAAACTGTCCCAGAACACGACTGCATTCCCAAACAGCAGACATGTGCCTCCAAAAGCGAGATGACATGACTGTGTTTATTGCGTCTCATCTGCGTGCTCTGTGGCACAAGTCATTTATTATATATATAAAAAAAGACCCACAGTGGCTTCTCCTACTGCAGCAACCTAAAGTTTTTCTCAGTGATACTAGGCGGCAGTTTATCAGGGAGTGATGATTTTGTTCTCTTCGACTTGCTGGATGACATTATTTGCAAAATATTTCAGTTTTTTTGCAATATTTCAGTTTAGCCCACATGCAAGTTAAATCTGCAACTGTCAAGTTTTGGCACTGGAATCAAATGAAGATGAATTGATAATGGCAGATTTAATGAACTATTCCTTTAAGTTAGAAAGCACAGGTTTTTGAACCTTGTTAGATGGCCTAGCTGATTTGCAGAAAGTACTTGAATTTCCAAAATAATTCCTACACAGTCACTCCGTCAGGCTCAGTCACTGATAGCGGCTTCATATGGCTTCTCTCTTCCCCTCTCTGGTTTTAGTTTTTACTCTTTTTAGAGTGTTTCCCCCCACACTTTCATCCCTTGTTCCTCTCTTTCTTTCCCACATCTCCGTTCCGTTATTTGCAATGTAATCCAAGCCGTTTCCTGAGACCCCAGCCCCTCCTGTACAGACAGAGGGAGGAGAGAGGTGGAGAGGGGGAGCTCTTTTTCTTCTCTTTAGTTTTTTTCAGACGAAATGTTGTGTTTTAGAGCCTTGGTCCAAATAATGACTTCCACATGTGGGCCCTCACATTCGATCTCTCAATTCCTTTTTGATTCTTTATCCTTCTTTCTTTCTCAATCCTTTACTCAAAGAGTGAAAACTTGTAGCATCTCTCATGTGCATGTTTTTTTTTTTTTTTTGGTCCTGTGCCTTAAGCCATCCTGAGGATGATCATATGAATCTACAGTAGATTCTTTCTTTGTTTCTATGCTCTTGGCTTTCTTCCTTGTAGAGATTTTCCCTAGTTCACACCATTTTAGAGATTCAGTTCAAGAGATTGTTCAGCCAAAAATGTATATTCTGTCATTATTTGTACACCCTGATGTTTTTCCAAACCTGTATTTTCTTTCTTTTCTGGAACAGAAAGTAAGAATGTCTCAGGTCACTCTATTCCATGCAATTGCAATGAGTAGGTATAGAAGCTTTCAAGCTTTGAAAAGGATGCAAATAACATAAAAGAGTCATAAAAGTGGTTCGTACAACTTGCATAGTATATTCCATTGTCTTCAGAAGCTATAATAAAAGTTAAAAGGAATAAAAGCCTTCATCTTCCTTCTATGTTTATGAGTTTACAGGAGATTCCAGAACAAATTGTTCTTTTGAAACAGATGTATTTAATTAATTGGTTGATCTTTTTCAAAGAAGTGTTCTGAATGAACTGTTCATGAATTGGATTGATCCAGTTCTCAAGTTCTGCTCACTTCCTCAGTGATTCAGTGGTTAACAGCTCACTAGAAGGGAATATTATCAATAAATTAATGATGACTTGAAGTTTGTGACAATTTTCTAGCTGGAAATCTCCAGTCCCAATTCATTGTAATTGAATGGAAAAGAGCAGCCTGTAGGCTACAGACTGAAGAATGTATTCTTTTGTGTCCCACAAAAGACAGTCACTTGGGTTTTGACCAACATGACAATGAGTAAATGATGATAGAATTTTCTTTGTTTTGGTAACCTATTCCTTTATCAACATTTTTGAGAATCTTGTAATACATTTTGTTGACACTATAAAACTTTGCCATGTGTAAATGTTTAAAAAGAGGTTCCCAAAAATGCTCACTAACTCTTAAGATGTACATTGTCTGTCTCATTTTCTAGGAAAAAGAGAAGAAATACATGCTTCCTCTGGACAACCTGAAGGTGCGGGACATAGAAAAGAGCTTCATGTCCAGCAAACATGTCTTTGCCATCTTTAACACAGAGCAGAGGTCAGTTACAACACCTACATACACATTTTTTTTCCCCAGAATCTTTGTAAAAGAAAAATAAGAGTCAAAATTGGATATTGGGCCCTCAGAGCCAAAGTTGCATCTAATTATTCTATACAAAAATTAAATATTTAATTAGTTCAGCCCAATTAGATATGAATATTTAAAGGTAAGCCCAGATGTTTACATTTAGATACATATGTAAAGCACATACACTGATCAGGCATAACATTATGACAAATGAAGTGAATAACAATGACTTTCTCTTTATTACTGCACCTGTTAGTAAGTGTGATATATGAGGCAGCATGTGAACATTTTGTCCTCAAAGTTGATATTTTAGAAGCAGGATCAATGAGCAAGCTTAAGAATTTAAATGAGTTTGACAAGGGCCAATTTGTGATGGCTAGACGACTGGCTCAGAGCTTCTCCAAAACTCTTGTGGGGTGTTCCTGTTCTTCACTGGTCAGTATCTATCAAAAGTGCTCCAAGGAAGGAAAAGTTGTGAACCGGGTGACAGGGTCATGGGCGGCCAAGGCTCAGTGATGAGAAGCGAAGGCTGGCTATTAGGCTAGCTGGCGGAGGCAGTGTGATGTTTCGGGCAATGTTCTGCTGGGAAACTTTGGGTCCTGCCATCCATGTGGATGTTACTTTGACACGTACCACCTACCTAAGCATTGTTGCAGACCATGTACACCCTTTCATGGAAACAGCATTCCCTGGTGGCTGTGGCCTTTTTCAGCAGGATAATGCCACAGAGCAAAAATGGTTCACAAATAGTTTGAGGTGTTGATTTGGCCTCCAAATTCAACAGATCTCAATTAAATCAATAATCTATGGGATGTGCTGAACAAACAAGTCTGATCCATGGAGGCCCCACTTCACAATTTACAGGACTTAAAGGATCTGCTGCTAACATCTTGGTGCCAAATACCACAGCACACCTTCAGGGGTCTGGTGGAGTCCGTGCCTCAACGGGTCAGGGCTGTTATGGCAGCAAAATGGGGAACATCACAATATTAGGCCATAATGTTACAGGCCATGTTACAGAAAAGAAACTGTATAGGTGTTCAGGGTTTTCCTCTTGAAGTATGGACCATTTTTATATTTTGCTTAAAATAAGTACCTAAAAGCAAACAAACACAATCAAAACACTCATTATGAGCAGAAAACAAAGTTAAATATTGATTTTAAAGTTTGAAATTTCCATACAATCAAATAATTTTAATTTAATTTATTATTATTAAATGCTCTTAACATTGCTGACTAATAATGCTAAATGTAGATGAAAAAATGTCACAAACCTGGTTTAAGTGTTTAAAGTTGTGTATGACAGATTATGTTTGCCAGTGTTTTAGTGAAATCTCCATCTATTTTACTGCTCACTGTGTTTCTGCTACTGTTGTTAAAATCTGCAGCTCTTAATGTGTCGCTTTTAACGTCTTTAGTGGGAGAGAGAAGCAACATGCACTGAAATAGTGCTACTGTTGCCATTATGTCTCATGGTTCAATTGAAACTGCCATTTGAAGATGCCTGTTATAGACAAACCCTACACAACTAAAACAGAGGTCAACTCTCTGTGTGACCAGTGTAAGTTTGTCTTTTTGTCGTTTTCAGATCCCAGCCATTAAAATTAAATGTCTGGTGGACAAGGAAAGGAGTGCAAAAATCCCATAAAATTACAAAGAGGGAGGGACACCAATCTGGTGGTATAATGGCAGCAATTTTTGCTGAAATTATATAGAAATTAGTTATTATTGTGGAGTTATTCTATTAGAGCTAATTTAGAGAAGAATTTAATATGTTCTCTCTTTCTGTCTCTTTCTCTCTCTCTCTCTCTCTCTCTCTCTCTCACACACACACACACACACACACACACACACACACACACACACACACACACACACACACACACACACACACACGCAAACACATTCCATTCTAAAATGTCTGGACTATTAATCAGTTATTTGGATCTCGCTTCCACTCTTTTAATATGTTTCTCCGTGCCACAACCAGTCTTTTTTCCTCATTGTTTTTATTCCTTCTCTGTTCCTTGCTGCTTTCTAATCAAAGCAGAAACAGAGTTTCTTGTTCGTTACCAGGCTCAATAAATGTAAGAGGTTGCTTTTTAAGAGTTTTTGTCCTATTCAGCTGCTAAGAGTGACAGGACATTTTGTCAGTCACTTAGATTCTATTTCTGCGGTGCGGACTAACCCCTGTCTTCAGTCACATGATCCTTCAGAAAGCATTTAATATGACGATTTGCTACTCGAGAAACATTTCTTATAAATGTTGAAAACAGTGCTTAATATTTTTGTAATAAAAATACAGCAGTCAAGATAATTGTATTATTTATGATAATTGTGTTTGACACTGTCAGAAATCTACTGCGATGGCAATGAATGGGCTGTCAGTGAGCATGTCACCCTAACCAATCTAAGACTTGATTTTTCCTTGCAATGAAAATTGTCTCAAGAAGAGTGTAGTGGATTCACATCTGGCGGTCATGGCTCATACACACACTTATACATACACATGCCCTTCTACATGAAAATATAACTCCATTTCACACGCACACCTTTATATTTTCTTACATAAACACACTCCAACTTCACAGTAATACTTCACAAAGAGCACGACGGGAAAAGGGGGCGCAGTAGGACACACTTTGACACATTCCTGGCCAGTCTCAAATTCAATGTCCCTCCCTATCCTCTTTTTCTCTCAGTCTCTGACATTCAGTCTCTACAAGCACAGCCTCTTTCCTTTTGAGTGCGGGTGTGTCTGGGATTGATTAGCTGCTTAATTGGAGAGATGTTGGTATGCTGCGGTGAGCGTGCGCACACACACACACACACACACACACACACACACACACACACACACACACACACACACACACACACACACACACACACACACACACACACACACACAGCTTTGACTGAAAGAGGCATGGCAGACTATTGTAAACACACCCAAGGCTGCACCACAATCAATCAGATGCTCTCACACACACACACTCACGCACACATCCATCACTTCAAGCACTCTGTATAAAGATATTCAAGCTCTCATAAACTCCACACTCATTCCCGCTCACCAGCAGAAACATACCACCCAGCACTCTGAAAAATCCCCTTTTCTTCTCTCTTGCTCTTTTAAACACACACACGCACTCTAATGATCTAGTGATTCATACTGTGCCCTTCACACCCACCAACTCCCTAGTGTCAGAGCGACCGGTGATGTCAGGCGGTAGATGTCGTTTTTGTCACAGCGGTGACACCAGTCTGGCATAGGACGGGGAAAGTGCTCATGAGAGCAGAAAGCTTTGTCGTTAATTTTCTTGCATATTTTTTTGCATCCGTGTGCATTACATCCATGTTCATATATGACGGCAAGTAGTTATGTGCGGTTCTGGACTCACTCAGGACTGTGATTAAAGGAATGCTTTGGGTTTAACATATGCTATGACTTTTGAAGCGATTACCGCAGACAATAATTACAAGCCGCTCATCAGTTTGTAAAAACAAACAAAAGTAGTCTTTACAGTAATGCATTTACAAAGGAAACCTCTCTTCATAGACTTCCATTGTAACTGCATTAGATTAAATGTGATTTTAAGTTTTGTTTTGACAAACTGATGGATGGAAATATAACTTGTTTAACATGTATCAAATGTTATTACCGTGAACTAAAACTAAGCTATTTTTCAGAAATTAAAATAAAGAAGAAATAAAGTATAATATTAGATAAAAACTTAATTAAATATAAATAATACTGAAATAACACTGCATGCATCTAAGACTGTGGGACATGATCTAAGCTTCAGGTTGGGAAGAAAAAAAAACATAATAAGCCCCGTAAACGTAGCCAAATATTATTTTTGGATGCACACAGATTGTTTTGTTGATGTTGTGCATACTCATTTTTTAGGTTTAAATCCTTTTAAAAGTCGGAGCTGTACTTTGTGGTTTTGGAATGGCAAATAAAGTTCAGTACATTCACAAGCGCCACAGTTATCCTGTCATAAATATCATGAACTACCAATGAATTATGAATCATTTAACCGCAAAACAGTATTCCACACATTACACCTTATTAGGAGGATCTGCAACGCAAATTATGTTTGCGTGCTTGGATCAGTGTATCACTTGACATATGGCATCCTATATGTACGTTTTCATACTAAGCGGTTATAAGAAATGTTATATGACACTGAGTCATATATATATGTGCTTGCAAAAACAGTGTTTTGTAGCTGAGTTTTATGAGATTGAAGCATGTGAAACTGTGGTTGCTTTGGTGTGTGGTTTGTTTCAGTGTATGTGTGTCCGAATTGACCCGGTCTTAGGCCACGCTCTTGTAGTCGTGTTCTTATCAGCCGCAGACTAAATCAAATACACATTGTACGTTATATTTTAAGCCTCTTACCCCACAGGCACAACAAAGAGATACAATAGCCGCAAAAAGAGAGAGAAATAAGAGGGAAACAAAGGAGGAGAGGAACAACAGTATAATTAGGGGGAATGTGGAACAGATGGAGAGAGATGGGCTCCAGATTCCTGCCTTCTCCGGAGTGAGCGGGGAAAAAAGAGGGAGAGAGAGACTGGGTAGAAAGATACAAGACAAAAGTAAATGGTGAGAATGGAAATGACGAATAAAAAAGGTGAGATAGGACAAAAACTGGGGAAAACTTCAGATTAGAATCAGATTGGAAAGGGTGAATGGATTTTCACTTCAGGGCAGATAGGGTGGTCTGGGGTTTGTGGTTTTGGACAGATGATATGTGTGAGTGAGAGAGAGGGTTTTTCTGCGCTTGTTTGTGCGAGAGTGTACGTGCTGCCATGGGAACCGGCTAACAACAGATTACTTTCCCTGTAGGAACGTGTATAAGGACTACAGGCATCTGGAGCTGGCCTGTGACACTCAGGACGAGGTGGACAGCTGGAAGGCCTCTCTGCTGCGAGCCGGGGTTTACCCAGAGAAAACCACAGTAAGAACAGGAACCCATTGGCTTCTGTACCTGTACGCTAAACCCTGTGGCCTAATACTTCAAAATAATGTTTAAACCAAAATGGGTTTTATAGCCAGATGCCATGTGGAAATTTATAAGCTTCACTCATTTTTTCATTCCCTAGTTCTTTACAAAACCAACACCATGTGTTGATGTTTTAAAGGAATATATATTTTTAAAGTCCCATTTTTTGTCACCCCTTTCTTTTTGTCACATTTTCTTTCTTGGAACACGAAATGAGACATTTTTAAGAAAGTTCATCAAGAGAGGAGTTGAGAATGGCAGTGAACAACATGACAATGACAACATGGTGGAGTTAGTAAGGGGACTTTAAAAGAACACTCCAGTTTTTTGAAAACAGGCTCATTTTCCAATCCCCCTAGAGTTAAACAGCTGAGTTTTACTGTTTTAACACACCTTAGCATAGATAATTGAATCTGAATAGACCAATAGCATCTCACTCAAAAAATGACCAAAGAGTTTCGATATTTTTCCTATTTAAAAAACTTGACCCTTCTGTAGTTAAATTGTTTACTAAGGCTGATGGAATATAAAAAGTTGCTATTTTCTAGGCCGATATGGCTAGGAAATATACTCTCATTCCTGCATAATAATCAAGTAACTTTGCACAATGATATTACACAGCTCCTGAAAATAGGCTAACTTTCATCAACATAACCAACGTGACAACCTGCTTGCACAGAGCGTGCCTTGTAACCATGAAGACATTTGTGAGAGCTGATTCAGAAGATCGTGGTGCAGATCCTGAACCATTTAAACCAGAACACACTGAAGATTAGGTTGTCACGTTGTTTTTTTCCATTTAATGTATGTTTTTTTTTCTTCTTCTGTTCTCTTTCTTACAATTGACTTCAAGCTCACATTCAGCCGAGATCTGCCTTTATGCAACCAACCACCAATGGATAAAACCACGTTTTTTTGCCTCAGATGTCCATTGTGAGAAAAGATCTGTTGCATGGTACATCTGTTTCATTGCAACTTTAATGGTTACAAAGTTTGTTCCTCATCAAATTTAGTAGTTACTCAGAAAGCATGTGATTTCAGGCACAGCTCTTTTTTTATTTGCCTTTGAGTAATTGGCATGTGTACATATGCAAACTTCATACTCAAGCGATTTGTTACAAGACATAAATATGAGATTCCACAAAAGCTATCATTTGGCTTTAAAAGACTTGGATTATAGTCATTTGGAGAACATTTATGATGCTTTTTTATTCTTTTTGCATTTGTCCACATTTACTTTTATTGTATGGAAAAGAGTAATGTGAACATTTTATGCCTAACTTTTGCTTTTCTGTTCCATAGAAGAAAGAAAGCCACAAGCATTTATAAAGACACAAGGATCTACAGTAAATGATGACTGAATATTAACTTTTGAGCAAACTATTGAATCCAAAAACCAATATCTGAAGAACCTATAAAATAGCAAATATCCAAAGAGTCAAATGACTAACTCAAGGACCTTTTATTGAGCTTTAAAGGGAAGGTTCACCCATAAATGAAAATTGAGTCATCACTTACTCACCCTTATGTCGTTCCAAACCATCTTTCGTTTATCTTCAAAACATAAATGATGATATTTTTTATGAAACTTAATAAATTCCACCAAACTTCATTAAGTTTATAAAAATATTGTTGAAATTCATTTGAATTGAGTGGTTATTTGACCACACCAAATGGTAAACAGAAGGTCAACAGTACTTGCTTGATGAGCAAGGACAAACCTTTTTGGTGCATATGTGCTATATCATGCATGGGAGTTGATCAAGGTTTATATTGTGCATATTCTTCTTTTTCTTTCAGCTGTACCCTTCAGGGGTCGCCACAGTGAATCATCTGCCTCCATCTAGTCCTATCCTCTGTATCTTCTCTCAGACCGACTACCTTCTTGTCCTCCTTCACTACATTCATAAACCTCCTCTTAAATCTGTTTATCATATAACTCGATTGTGTCTCTTCAGAAGACTTGGATTAAACTCTTTGTTTCATATGGATCACTTTTATGATGTCTTTAATAACTTTTTGATGACTTGGTGCAATTCATTTTCTAAATGAATTAAAACCATTATTAAAAGTATTTGTGTTTGGAAGATGAACCTGAAAGTATGGGTTTGGAACAACATAAGAGTGACAGAATTTTCATCTTTGGGTCAACTAACCCTTTAAGCACTTCAAAGAATCATTGAAGAGCCTTTTTTTTAATGTCCTCCTTACCTATTCTTTACAAGCTGCAGTGTTTCAAGAAATGTACAGAGATTATGCATCCATATAATAACCAGGCCAACACGGCATATATGCACATAGAGCGTTGCAGAAACCTTCACATATTTCTACAGAACTGGAGCGCCTGGCGTTCATTAATGTTTAACACATTTCACATCTTATTGCTCGGAATTCTACAAATTTTGCCCTAAAATCAGCACATAAAAAACAGATTCCATTAAGGCCTTCTAATAACTTAGTGGACTATTGTTCAGATAACTCTCACTCCTGTAGTTTTTCTATGTGTATGTGTGTGTGTGTGTTTGACTCTACGGCTGCAGGCTTCATGGTGGCTGTGCTCTAGGGTCAGGAGCTCTGCTGCATTCCTCAGCTCTTGTGTCACACCATGGAGGTTGACCCGGCGGTTGGAAACGACATATATGTCGCGGGGCTGTGACTGTCCTGCTTCTCGCCTTCAGCTTAATGGTCCCTGGCTAGGCGTGGCCACTATGACCATTTTTTTTCTGTTCAGCCTTACTGACCTACATTTGTCAACCGCCCAGTCTCTCATATGTTGCACTTTTATTGATTTTTGATATTTCTCCAATTTAGCCGAAACGTGGTCAGCACATATGCTGCATGCATGTGCCGCAAATGTTCCCGCCCCCACTGCACTTATTTTCCAGGGATTTAAAAAATGGGTGTGCCTTTACCTCATTCGATATTCCGTTAATCTCTAATAAATGCAAATTGAGGATATGTTTTACATATTTTCACCCCTTGGCCTCAATGGTGTGCGGCATATGTGCTGCGGCCTCTATTTTTGGGTAACATTTTTGGATTCAAGGTTGAGCTTCCTCTCATCTTGCTTTTCAACGCTTTAGTCTAAAAACATGTCCACGGCCGTGACACAAAACGTCCCACACAAGCTGGACCACTGGACATGCAGCACATATGCTGCGTTATTTTTTCAACCATATTTTTTGGGGTTGAAATCCTGATAAAACTGTAAGATAAACCCGTCTAAAACTATAAACCCGCAAAATATTGCATAACTAACTGCACATTGTTTATTCCAAGAGGGACAATGCACATTTTTTATTTGCCTTGGAAAAGCCAACATTTTGATATTGTATCTGATGCTTTTATCATCCAACAATTTCTCCTCGCTACTTAGTACTGAAAGTACATACACAAGTGTGTTGTAAAAAATGTGAGAATATTATTTTTTGTTTTACTCATAATACACAGTAACACAACATATTTTTCTTACAGAAACAATATACAGTTTACATCCCAACCAATACAAAGTTGCACATACAGTAAGGTATATACAAAACAACAGAATAAGCTGTGAAAATCAGAAAAATCCCCCAAAGTCCAAGTGCGAAACGTGCGTAGGACTTTTGGACAAAAAAGTCTGCCGTATCTAGGAAAGGCCGTGTCCCAGCGGCTCGTCCTTTGGGGTGGTGAGGGGGCCCCGTGGGCCCTCTCTGTCCTTGGTGTCCCGACCATCTGAGACCCTTCCTTCCGCAGCGCACCCTCTCCTGCTGGACCCTATAGGAGTCTCCAGCTCGGAGTGGAGGGTCCCCCAAGACCCTCCTTTGACCCGAATTTCGTGCCTCCTCTTAAACTGTTCAAGCTACAACCACTAAACTCAGACTAAACATTCAAACTGTGCTGACTTTTGAGTCACTTACTCTTTTCAGACTGAACAGACTAACATTTCCCCTAAAATAGCTGATCAAATCTTTCAAAAATCATGCACTATTGAGACTCATTTAAGCTTCTTTCTTTCTTTCTTTCTTTCTTTCTTTCTTTCTTTCTTTCTTTCTTTCTTTCTTTCTTTCTTTCTTTCTTTCTAATTCTAAACTAAATTAAAATTTTGACAGCTATAGAAGCCCAACAGACTTCATAAGCTGCCATTCTATAACCATTTTTTGCATTTTAGCACAATGATAATATCCAAAATCATATTTTAATGACCCATTTGCCTTTTTTTTACCTTTTTTACCTTTTACAAGTATTTTTTTTTTAAATTACTTTTCTTTTTAAGTTAAATGTGTAGGTTTATATAAGTGTTCAGGTTAATATATGTGTTTGGATAAACAACCAGAGCCTGCAAACATATACCTGTCCACCGGATGGCGATGTGGATCTAGAACCCTAAAAGGCCAAGGAGGTAGTGGGGTGATGAGACCAGGCTAAGATTCTCCACAGGTGATGGCGTTTACCCTGGTCTCAAACAATTGTACATAGTTTATTGTTAAGTGGTTACACTTAGTACTGAGAGTACATACATAAGTGTGTTGTAAAATATTTGTAAAATATAACTCATATACATCTCTTCAATCAATCAACTTTATATATTGCAACAAAATTTGATTTGGCTAATTTAATGAATTATATATGACCTAATTAATAAATTTAATTTCTACATTTAGTTGAATAACTAAATGTGTTCTCTTGTTGTGAGTTGTGAGTAGTATTTTGAGGGAAGTGTGTTTTAGTATTGCAAAGTGAGTGCAAAGCAGGAATTGTGCTTGTAGTCGAGCAGAATTGGGTTGCTGCATGAGTTATGTACATAATACAAATGTAAATATTCTTTCAGAGATTTCAGCAGCTATTCTGCTGCTTAGGCCTCCCCCAACACTCTCTCTCTCTCTCTCTCTCTCTCTCTCTCTCTCTCTCTCTCTCTCTCTCTCTCTCACACACACACACACACACACACACACACACACACACACACACACACACACACACACACACACAGTTTTAAAGTAAAACAATTTTTTAATTGCTTTTCTTTTTAAGGTAAATTTGTAAGTTTATATAAGTGTTCAGGTTAATATATGTGTTTGGATAAATAACCAGAGCCTGCAAACATATACCTGTCCACCGGATGGCGATGTGGATCTAGAATCCTAAAAGACCAAGGAGGTAGTGGGGTGATGAGACCAGGCTAAGATTCTCCACAGGTGATGGCGTTTACCCTGGTCTCAAACAATTGTACATAGTTTATTGTTAAGTGGTTACACTTAGTACTGACAGTACATACATAAGTGTGTTGTAAAATATTTGTAAAATATAACTCGTATATATCTCTTGTAGTGAGTTGTGAGTAGTGTTTTGAAGGAAGTGTGTTTTAGTACAGCAAAGTGAGTGCAAAGCAGGAATTGTGCTTGTAGTCGATCAGAATTGGGTTGCTGCATGAGTTATGTACATAATAAAATATATTCATTCAGAGATTTCAGCAGATATTCGGCTGCTTAGGCCTCCTCCAACTCTCTCTCTCTCTCTCTCTCTCTCTCTCTCTCTCTCTCTCTCTCTCTCTCTCTCTCTCTCACACACACACACACACACACACACACACACACACACACACACACACACACACACTCTCTCTCTCTCTCTCTCTCTCTCTCTCTCTCTCAATTCAATTCAATTCAATTCAAGAAGCTTTA